>NC_041332.1:14408705-14448705 GCF_004354835.1 Perca flavescens | reverse complement strand
TTACGGTTTGAGGAGTTTTTTTTTTCATTGATCCTACTCAGAGGGACGTATTGTGTTGGTACGTTGCGTCCAGCCAACCGCCGTCCAGCGGGCCTATCCGTTTTTACGCACGGAGCGTACACACGGTCTATCATCACGGATCTGTAAACATCAATTTTCTGATTGGACTTCTTTGCAGGTAAAGGGTCGCTTTACGCAAACACACACTTAGACTGCAATGTCTAGCTGATGTAGCGATTGGATGTGGTTTACGAGCTGCCGTGGTTGTAATGTATCGTCTTATTTCGGTGATTTCTCGTTAAAAAGGAATTTAACGCTAAGGCGTTAGCAAGACGGCTAATACCAGCCAACTGGTTACTAACTGTTTTCTGGCTTGCTAACGTTAGCTAGCCGTGCAGGCCTATAACACGGCTGAGTTGTTACAGTCAACGTTTTGGTGGTTGAAGATGTCATGGTTATTGGTCGTGTTTAGTATATATTTACATGGCTGCGCATGACTTGTTAAAATGAGTGCTGGTTAATAAGAAAAAGGGAGAATTACAGCTACATTAACGGTTACGTGTTAGCATTAGGCGCTTGCTGCTTCTAATTGCCTTTTGTAAGCAGACAACTCCACGTTAAGCCTATTTGAAAAGGGCACTTGAAGTACGGCTTAATAAAAAAACGTCAGATTCCGCAAAAAGTTTGCTAACGGAGCTAGATTAATGGTTCAATATAACGGCTATCGTTGGATAGGCTACTTCTATGCTTGTCCCTCTAAGCAATCATGGAGGCAGTCTGGAGTGGCAGGAGTCCCAAACCACTACAGGTTACTTTTATTTAGAGGAGACTCATGATGCTGAATGGATTTTTGTGTTTTTCAAGTAAAATGTATTGTTAAACAGTGTTTTTAATATTCATGTTACTCAACAGTGGATATGTTTGTTCTTCTGAGGCCACTGACCATCACTTCAAGCCAGGAAGATAATCTGTGCATCTATAATATGTATATGGTGTACTGCGTCTACTTACTTGTAAGGGAAATAGGAACATGATTCCCAGTGGAGGAAGTGGATTCCAGCTGATGTGATTGTGACTGCCTGTCATTAACCGCTAACAGGAGAGGAGAGGAGCTAATGGAGCTCTCAACAACTAATGGATACACAACCATTGATTATTTATTTATTTATCAAACCCATTTCTTTTCCTCTGTTGGTGCATCCCGCCCATAGCATAGCAGTGCTTGCTCACACAGTAAACAACTTGTTTTTACACAAAGTGAAGGTAGGGTTTCAAAGTGGATGAGGGATGTATGGCCCTTTTCTCCCATGTAGAAGGGACAAATGTTGTTTTGAATATCTGTCTATAAGAACTATGGTAGATATGTAGCTACTGTTTTGCATACAGTAGGAACATAGTAGAATAGAAACCAGTAGAGATGTAACTTCTCTCCATAAGAGAAGTCTGGTTTTGAATGGATACCATACAATATGATTTAGGAACACCAACCTGTGTCAGTGTGGCCCCCTAAGGTCTGTGTTGTGCTGTGCGGTTTGTCCATCTCACTACAGTCTGTATGTAAAGTCATCAACCAAAATACAGAAAACAAAGTCCTCCTTTTTATTTTTATTTTTTAAACCTCATCTCACATAGGAGAGGTCGTTTTACTTTTAATTGTCTTACTGATACTAGAAGTACATATTTGACATCACTGTGCTTTTAAAATCAGTTTCCCCTGCTTGAAAACATCCTATTAGTACAATTAAAGCGTATTTCTTCCTGTCTGTGGCTCTAGATATATCTTGCGAAAACAAACCATGTACACACACACACACACACACACACACACACACACACACACACACACACACACACACACACACACACACACAGTCAGGGATACACTTAATATGCAGAGACAAGATACAGAGACATTAATGAGGCGGGGCTTCACCATGGTGACCAAAGAGGTTGTGACCTAGCGTGGATGTCCTTTTATAGGATAGCTGGGCAATTAGAGTAGAACTGGGGGTGTGGGGGTCAATATTGGTCTGTTTGTGTTTAGTATTATATAGTTATTTATGAGGAGAGCAGCAGTTTCTGTAGAAGTGTAGCAGGAGTGCATTGTTTACAAGAGGTTCTCTCATCATGTTGTTGTTTTGTGTCGCTATGAAACAACAAGATTGGTGTATTGGGGATGACCTGTAAATGAGTGCAACCAACTGAAACTGGGCCATACTGGCCTGTTCAGGCTGCATGTGCATTCACCCTCACACGATACAGTGGTTCTTTTGTAAGTGTCACTCCAAAAGTGAATAACTATCATTAGAAGTACCACTGTAATTCCCAAGGGTGTAGCAACTTCAGGTACCACCACCTTCTGTTCTCTCATTTATGTCCTTTTTCTTTTTCGGCTTATAATTTAGGCCCTTATTTACAGCTGGGCCAACAACATACTGGTGTGTTGAAAGGTTTACAGTGTCAATCTTTAAATTGGTGG
Source organism: Perca flavescens (assembly GCF_004354835.1). Classification (NCBI taxonomy): domain Eukaryota; kingdom Metazoa; phylum Chordata; class Actinopteri; order Perciformes; family Percidae; genus Perca; species Perca flavescens. Next base: position 14,446,226 of record NC_041332.1, on the reverse strand, counting down.
ATTTATAAATACAGCATGTAATACCAGGTTTGACACATTCATTGTTTTATCTAATTTAGTTGTCACACCCTCGGGAGTTTTATTTGCCATTATCTGTTTTATTGCCATTTAAAAAAAAAAAAAAAAAAGTTAAAATGAAACAAAACATTTATGTTTCTCACCTCTCTTTCAGGCTGTTCCTCCAAGTCATTCAAGCTGTACTCCCCCAAGGAGCCCCCCAACGGTAGCACTTTTCCCCCTTTCCACCCCGGCACCATGCTGGACAGAGACGTGGGGTGAGTTGAGTGTCTGTGTTTCCTGTGTTGTTTTATGTGTCTGCTCTGGCTGAGGAGCTCACAGTTACAGCCTTGAAGAATCTTCGACAGGTGCTTGTATTATTGCATACAATGTTTACGTAGCCTTGTAAATCCAGCCTCAATATCATGACTTTCATTTCCTCAACAATGTTAGTCAGGAAAACATCCACTGGTAATCGATTTTAGCTTGGCAGCTGGTAGTCTGGCCGATACGGGTGGTACGGTTCACAAAACCCACGGTTCGGTTCGTATCACGGTTTTAGGGTCACGGTTTTCGGTTCTGTACGCTTCTTATTTTTTCTTTTAATCTTTTAACACTCCAGAAATATACTTCAGCATATAATATATAGCTTAATTATCCACAATGTAGGATACAGTATTAAATAATTATATTGTTATATCATGTAATCATGCACAAACTGAATTTGACTTGACTTTAAGCACTTTATTGGGACCATCTCTGAGGAAAGCTAGGTGAGATTTTGATACAGCAAGAGGGAAGACATTGATGATTTCAACAAGCTTTTCATTTATTTGGCAAAAAAAGGAGAATGTGTATTGCCATCTACAGGAGCTTATGTGCCTTTTTAGCACATGGAGATTGAAATATTACAGAATATCAATTGAAATAACTTGCATTTATCAAACTGCCAACTTCAGTGTAGCTCTTACAAAAATTGTATCCTTTAAAAGAAAAAGAGAGGAACTCTTAAAGCTCCGTCTTTTTTGAATAAGTCAGAATACGTTAAACATAAAAGTTTACATTGTTAGTTCATTTCCTATCCTGGCCTGGGCTGGGACACAGTCATACGGTTTGACAAAGCACTTATTGAACTTTAACTTATCATTGCACTTACAATAATGAGCGTAGCTGTCAGGTCCTCCTGTTTACGTCTCATCTCCGTTTTTTCCTGCATCCACCGTGTGTGTGTGTGTGTGTGTGTGTGTGTGTGTGTGTGTGTGTGTGTGTGTGTGTGTGTGTGTGTGTGTGTGTGTGTGTGTGTGTGTGTGTGTGTGTGTGTGTGTGTGTGTGTGTGTGTGTGTGTGTGTGTGTGAGAGTCAGTCAGTCAGTCAGTCAGTCAGTCAGTCGTGGGGGGAACTGAGCAGCCCCGCCCGCTGCATGGAGCCGACAGGATTGAAACTGCAGCCGCTTTACTGACTTTAGAGTGAAAAAAACGTTACAGCGTACGTTGATGTTAAAATGTATACAGGTTGGCAGGACGGTCTGAAATGTTTTGCACGGTCTTTCGCTGTACGTTTTGTTGGTAACTTGTCCACACCTTTTCTTTCACGCGAAAGAGAAACACAGCTCTCTGAGGTCACATACGGGCACCTGGCGGGCACGAGGCTACGTTGCGCCTGCGTCGAACCGTGCGGCACACACACTCTCCGAACCGAGACAAGCGGACCGAACGGTCCAGAAGTTTTTTCATGAACCGTACCACCCCTACTGGCCAATCAGCAAACTGTAGAAAGTACATACGGTGATGGCTACAACAAGCAGCGCTGCATTGTGAATTTGAGTTGCAGTGACTGGTTGTATTCATTCAGCAGATTCAGACTTTCTGAACAAGCACTCAAGACATTTTTAGATGTACGTTCATTTTCAGAAGCTGTACATTTCTCAAGAAACTTAGTTGCAGTGGATAGATTTGGTTGTAATTGGATGTTTCCAGGACAGCTGCAGTGTTTTACTGGTTAGAAATCTGAGGTAAAATCAAAGTACAGCCCATGTAGTGTTGTTTGTCCAGTCAGGTGCACCGACTGGACACTCGTACTCCACTTTGACAGCGTAACGTCACTTTCCAGGATCATGTGCTAAATTTCATTTTAGTGAAGCAAAGAGTATACAGCACATGCTGGTATAACTAAAATTGTTCCGATACTAGTATCGGAAATGCCTCCAGTACTGCCTTATATGCTGGTATCGGTGAGTATACCAGTCTATGAACAGCTCCGATGCCACGTAATTTAGCCCCGAATAAAGTCTACTTTAAAGTAGTTTATTTATGTTATTTTCCCTTATGACAGACTGTTAAACTAGATAATAAAAGAAAGTTATATGGCATTCATTCTCTGTATGTATTTGTTCATGTTTTACAAAGGGGTTAACACTCTTGGGTTTAATGGTGATATTTTAGCAAAAGAGGGCGCCTGTCAACCTCCTGTCATTTGTTGAAAGATTGATCCAATTGCCCGTATGTCCAAGTGTTAGAGGTGTGACGAGATCTCGTCCCACAAGATCTCATGATTATTAAAACGATATCCGTACGCAAGTGCTGAATTACGTCGGTACTATCTAGGACCAATTGACTCTAAATCAATTTGTGCCAAATTTCGGTACCTGAGAGTGCGTAAGCGCGAGCTTCTGTCCTCTCTGCATATTGCACAGAGAGCGGGGTTCAGCTCCGACACACGCGCGGGAGGTGCAAGTGGTGGAGACTGAGCGAAGGTTACGTTTGTTCAAGTCACAGTGAAACACGGCAATGCTGGTAAAGCGGACACAAGTGTGGTTATAGTTTTTAAAACTTCACGCAGACAGCGTTTGCTGCGATATAATGGCAAGATCGCCGTGCAGTTAATGTTACACTTCTGAGACAGACGGGCACCTTTATTTATATAGCACCATTCAGGAACAAGGCAATTTAAAGTGCTTTGTATAAAACACTAAAGAGCAATTAAAAACGGCCATGAAAATAAAACAAGAATAAAAGTCACAGTGCAGTGTAAGGCCGGCTACACACTGGATGTGTGGCGTGTCAGTTGCGTGGCGTTTTCTATGTCTTTGCACACCAGAAATGTGTCTGACGCGGCGCTGGTTGTCTGTATGTACAGTACAGGCCAAAAGTTTGGACACACCTTCTCATTCAATGCGTTTTATTTATTTTCATGACTATTTACATTGTAGATTCTCACTGAAAGCATCACAACTATGAATGAACACATATGGAATTATGTACTTAGGGTGGCTACTTTAAAGAATCTAAAATATAAGACATGTTTTCAGTTATTTCACACTTTTTTGTTAAAAAAAAGCAAAGGGTGGTACTTTAAATAATTAAAATATGACATGTTTTCATTCATAGTTGTTCATTCATAGTTGTGATGCCTTCAGTGAGAATCTACAATGTAAATAGTCATGAAAATAAATAAAACGCATTGAATGAGAAGGTGTGTCCAAACTTTTGGCCTGTACTGTATGTTTCCCATTGATTTACTGCACTCAAGCAGTATACTTCATGTTAAACATAAATGTATACTGATTTGATTACAGCGAAGATGACGTTGGCAGTATTAACAGCAAAATAGGCTACAGAATATTTCGTTCTGTATTGACAGGTGCAATATTTGAAAATCGATAATTATTTATTAGTTTTTTTAAATTACATTTATATATCTGCATTTATGTCAAAACCTAGAGACTTGCAAACATCAAAATGTCTTTTATTAAATGTATTTGTGTCAAAATGACATATAAACATCTTTTTGTGTTCTATTTTGCCTGGAAACGCTTCCAACACGATTGTGTGTCACGTGAAAAATAGGCGTTGGTTGTATTTCTAGCATGCACGCGTTTTCGACGCGGCTCGAGCCGCGCCTGAGATATGCGTGTCACGCAGGCAGTATGTAAGCTTTAACCTGTTAACATGGGAGCCAAAATATAAACGGACACGCCACGCAGCTGACACGCTCACGCCGGCCTAAGAAATAATTTTTTGATTACCAGCTTGTAGGCAGGGGTTTGGGAGGAGAGAGGGACGCTGCAGTTATTAAGTCTGAAGAGGTTAGTTATACAGGAGAGAAGCCATTTGTGTTTGTGGCAAAACCTTTTACAGTGCTCATTTTTTATTTTGGGACTTTCGGTTGAATAAAAGACTATTTTTCCAGTCATATTTCATTATTTTAAGTTTTCTTTAAAAGTGTTTAAATCTCGTTCTCGTGACCGGAGTGTCTCGTCACACCCCCTATTAAGTGTAGTGTAATTTTAGCCACCCACTATCCAGGCAAATGCCTGTTTAGTTACAATGACTAGAGCAAATTGTGGACCAGCTATGCTAATGTTTATTGCTAAAATTGATTTGTCTTGACTTGTGTTGCTTTATAAGGTTACAGGATATACCTCTGTAGGATTGTGTGCTGTGCGTCAAAAGCTTGTCTTGCAGTAAGCAAGTCTGCTACAGTTGGTGGATGTATTTGTGTGTGTGTATCTGAGAAGTATTGTTTTTTACTGTCTCCTTGTATCATCCAATTCTTGCCATGTTTGGCTTGGGTCCCAGAGTCGTAAAGAAAGACAAGCTCCTGGAGCAGAGCATATTAGCACTATAGCTAAATGTAATAATCTCTCTGTCTCTTGTTTCTCCAGTCCCACCCCAATGTATCCTCCCACATACCTGGAGCCCGGGATAGGGTAAGACTGCATTGTTTCCCCATATCTCCAGCTGGTGTGAAAAGGGCAATAATAACACAAGTAAAGATTAGTTTGTGGGAAGTTGTGCTCTTATCTCACTTTTAAAATAGATTTTGTATTTAGTCTGTGACGAGGCTAAACTAGGTGGTGTAACAGCCCTAAGAGTATGGAGGCCTCAAGAGCTTTAACATTGCTGCGATCATTAAAGATAAAAGTGAACAAACTAAATCGTACTAATCCCACAAGCTAAATGTTCTCTACCCCTGTCCTGCTTTTCTGTTCTCCTCCTGTTTTTCTATGATGGACCAGGAGGCACACACCATATGGCAACCAGGCAGACTACAGAATATTTGAACTCAACAAACGGCTACAGAACTGGACAGAGGTTCGTAGGCACACACATGCAACACTTAAAAACAATCCAATCATTGAGTTGGTAACTGATTAATTTTCTCCTCCGCACCCTGTAGGAGTGTGATAACCTGTGGTGGGATGCATTTACTACAGAGTTCTTTGAAGATGATGCCATGTTGACCATTACCTTCTGTCTGGAGGATGGACCCAAACGTTACAGTAAGAAACAAAGTCGCTGGAACATACTGCCTCTCTGTTTCGTGTTTGTCATGTACCGTCCCTTTAACCCAAAGTCCTGCAGTCAGAAATGGATCGCATACTAGAACTTGCCAATTTCCTCCTGTCTCACGCCCCTTGTGTTTTCTCTCCTCCTCTGAAGCAATTGGTCGGACGTTGATTCCAAGGTACTTCCGGAGTATATTTGAGGGCGGTGCCACTGAGCTCTACTATGTGCTGAAACATCCCAAGGAGTCCTTCCACAATAACTTTGTCTCCCTTGACTGTGATCAGTGCACCATGGTCACTCAGAATGGAAAGCCCATGTTCACACAGGTGTGTGTATGCATCTCTTGCTATTATTGTCCACCCCTTGTTTAAATAAATGTATGGCTATTTCTGTCATTAATACGGCTTAGAAAACAACTTTGTATTACACAGATATTACTGAATACAAATGACTGGTACATTTTTATATGAAATAGAAACTTTCAAGCTTGTGACTCCTAAGCAATGCACACACTTATACAAAAACAATGCAAACGTTTGAAAAAAGGTGTTAAAGTTTTTTTTTTTTGTTTAGTCTGAATGGTTGTTAACTTAAGCTCCTTACCATATGGATGCATACCTCCCTTGAAGGGTCATTGTGGAGTAAAGCCTAAGTCTAAGCCTCCTTGCAAGGTGGCTGCAAGCAACTTAATAGTTTGGAGTTTAGTTTTCTCAAGTGATGATGTGATCACCCCAACACACAACCCTAGTGTTAAAAATGTAATGTTTGCTTTACATCTGTGGGCACCGGTGCAGCTTTTACCCGTCTCTGCATAGATTACTGTGTACTAACCTGTGTCCTCTGAACTGCTGTAGGTGTGTGTAGAAGGCCGCTTGTACCTGGAGTTCATGTTTGACGACATGATGAGGATAAAGACGTGGCATTTCAGCATCAGACAACACCGTGAACTTATCCCCCGCAGTATACTGGCAATGCATGTGAGTGGATACAGAGGGGAGTGGGAATGGCCACATATAGTTTACTGACGTATATAATGGTGTGTGTGTGTGTGTGTGTGTCAGCTTTGTAATCTGTCCCCTGTTGATTCCTCAGGCCCAAGACCCACAGATGCTGGACCAGCTGTCCAAAAACATAACAAGATGTGGCCTCTCGAACTCCACCCTTAACTACCTCCGAGTAAGTGATGCACACACATTTTACATTTTACCTTTTTTTTTTTTTTTTTTTTTTTTTTTTTTTTTATATGATGCTGGTCTTGAATGTTTTTCTCTTCATTGTGTCTTGCTTATGGTCCAGTCACAATGTAACAGGAGCTTTGTAAGAAAACAAAAACTTTGAAACTTACAGGCTTCCAAATTATAGCTGCCCCTAAAAGCTTATGAAATGTTAATTTCACAACACAAATGTAACTGTTGAGAATAGCAATATGTTCCCTCTAAAACAGGTTTCAAGTTGGTCTGCTTTATCAGTGTTGCCATGGATCATCTTTATGATGCTTATGGCTGCACAAAATGTTTTTTTCTATTTTTATTTTTTTTTATAACCGTTACCGTGATGTTTTTTTATTCAACATGCAATTTGCTTTATTTTAGCAGAATATTTAAAGCAGCAGAAAAGAGTACACTTTACTATCTTTATTTATCACAAGTAATATCGTTATTGCGATATTCAACAATGTTTTTTCATAACATAAATAAACTATGTATTTTCCTCATTGTGCAGCCCTAATGATGCTCCAGTACATCCAAATATTGGGCTTCTTTTGTTGAGGCACTAAAGATACTGTGTAGATCTTCTTTTTTTTCTTTTTTTATTTCAAGATTATTTTTGGGCATTTCTGCCTTTTTAATGGATAGGAAAGCTGAGATTTGAAAGGGGAGAGAGAGGGGGGAAGACATGCAGGAAACCGCCACAGGCCGTCAAGGAATAAACCTCTACATATGTGCGCCTGCTCTACCAACTGAGCTAACCGGCCACGTGTAGATCGTTTTTGACCAGTGGTGGCACTTTATAGCAATGTTTTAATGATTGGGTGGATCTTGTGTTTTACCAACATACACAGAAGGTTAGATAGGAACTGCAGGACTAGTGTTCTTGTTTACAGACGCTGTGATAGTCACAACCTCATGCCTGCAAATGTAAAAGTGGTGCATGGCATTGTTGAAATTGGTCTCACTTAAGTCATATTTATTTTTTTGCTTCCAGTATTTTATGATCAGATTTTCCAATATGAGAATTTTCAAGCCCAAAGATGAAGTAATTTAATCTTGAACACGAGCTGATAATGCTAATGCTTGATCAATTGGATCCTAAAACATCTTAAAACACTGTGTAATCTCTAACCTGTTGCATTTCTTTGTTCCCTGCTCCAGCTGTGTGTGATTCTGGAGCCCATGCAGGAGCTGATGTCCAGACACAAGACATACAGCCTCAGCCCCAGAGACTGCCTCAAGACCTGCCTCTTCCAGAAATGGCAGAGGATGGTGGCACCACCAGGTAGGTAAACACCATGCACTGATAAAGCCACACACAACCACATAAACCCACAGTAAATGTATCTGTAACTCTCTTGCTTCATCCCTTCTCTGTAGCTGAGCCATCAAGACAGCCGCCAAACAAACGGCGGAAGCGTAAGATGTCGGGTGGCAGCACCATCAGTGGAGGAGGAACTAATAACAACAACAACAACAAAAAGAAGAGCCCTGGCAGTGGCTTCCCTCTGACCAGCCAAGTTCCAGTGAGTACATCACTGCTGTCTAGTGTCAGCACTCTGCTATTACACCTCCAACTGAAACATGTTTATGGATAAACTGTCGCATTGATTCATTAAAGGTCCCATGACATGGTGCTCTTTGGATGCTTTTCTATAGACCTTAGTGGTCTCCTAATACTGTATCTGAAGTCTCTTTCCTGAAATTCAGCTTTGGTGCAGAACTAAAGCCACTAGAGCCAGTCCCACAATGAGCTTTCCTTAGGATGTGCCATTTCTGTGTCTGTAGCTATTGAGGAGGAGAGAGGGGGGGCAAGGTGGAGGGTGGGGGTGTGGCCTTGACCAACTGCCACTTTTCTCGTTTGAAAACCATGATGTCTCTCTCTCATGGGTTGGCCAAATTCTCTGGGCAGGCAAAGCAGAGAAAGGGGAGGTAACCTTGCTCCTTATGACCTCATAACAAGCAGATTCCAAAACGGCTCATCTGAGCTTTCCTTTTCTCAAAGGCAGAGCAGGATACCCAGGGCTCAGTTTACACCTATCGCCATTTCTAGCCACTGGGGGACCATAGACAGGCTGGGGGAACTCATATTAATGTTAAAAAACCTCATAAAGTGAAATTTTCATGCCATGGGACCTTTTTAAGGGACGTTCACATGTCACAAAGCCAACGCCCGTGCCTATAACAAGTATTCCCTCATTTCTTTTGTTTCAAGTGAAAACAAACCTACATACATACATACATACATACACAAATATTAACATATGACACACAGTCGTTATAAATGAATCATCAGCCAATTAAAAAAAAAAAAAAAGTGAGACCGGTTGAATGGAGAGGAAGGTGTGATTTTAGGGGAAAATACACCTGTATCATCAGATCTAACCGCTGTCTGGTCAATTTCCTGCAAAAACTACATCATAAAGACAAAAGCACATTATAAACAAAGGTTTTGACAAACTTAACTAAAGTTATTAATGAGGAAAAGACTACAGGACATTTTAAGCGACATCGAATACAGTGCTTGTTAAAAAAACTCATGACATCTGGGCTAGTTTTTGACAGAAGGCATGTGGGAGATAATGAAATTAAGTAGAAGAAAGTTACATGGTCTAATGAGACCAAATTAAGCATGTTGGCTGTGATATTAAATGCTATGTTTGGTGTAAGCCAAGTGAATTTGCAACAGCAGAAACACTGCAACACGGCTACACCAACAGACTTCATGGTGGGGATGGACTTGAGAAAATGGCTGTATAGGCAAAGGATAAATGTATACTTACTACACAAGAAGGGATCAGCTTACTCTCTATGACAGGACTGCTGTTACACCCTCCACTGAAACATTATATTGATTGCTCCGCTTCTATTTTGCGTTTCTGCAGGATGTGATGGTGGTGGGAGAGCCCACGCTGATGGGAGGGGAGTTTGGTGACGAAGACGAGCGTCTGATCACAAGGCTGGAGAACACGCAGTTCGACGCGGCCAATGGCATTGACGACGAGGACAGCTTCAACAACTCTCCGGCGCTGGGCTCCAACTCGCCCTGGAACAACAAGGCACCCTCCAGCCAGGAGAGCAAGAGCGACAACCCCACCTCACAGGCATCGCAGTAGAGCCCAGAGCCCCGCAGCCTCAACACAAACCCCTCTCTGCCACTCCTCAGACCCCCCCCCCGCACCCCGACAGCCACGAGTGCTACAGCCCATCGCCTGATCAACAACCCAGACATCCCTGTAGAGCTCAGATTCATCACACACATCTCAGACAATGTCACTGAGCCATTGCTATGACTTCCTCAGATTTAGGCACCGGGTCCTACCTCTGTCTCCCGTTTTGTCATCTCACACTCAAAATTTCTCGCTAATTTTCTGTTTGAACAGCGACTGGGTAGATTCGACAATGGAGGCGCAGGGATTTAAACCAGGGGAGAACTGTGCACACTAAACTGTCCATACAGACCTTCACATGTAGGCAGGGGTGGGATGGAGGGGATGGTGTCAGCGGGGCTTTGAGATGGTGGCGAGTTGCTTAGGGACCACTTGTCCACCCGTCCTCTAAACATGGCTCTCAATTCTGGTCTGCGCTGTTGACGTCAAGTCAATCGTAATGGTGTGTGTGTGTGGGTGTGTGTGGGTGTGTGTGGTGTGTGTAATGAGGAGAGAAAAGAGGCCGACTGAGCTTATTTGTGGCTTTGCTGAAGCAGTCAGACCAGAATTTAGAATCAGACTATAAAACCATTGAAATTCACACACTGGTAGGAGAGCTGAAATGTGGCACTAGGGAAACAACACACACACACATAATTATTGGAGGATTTTGAGTCCCCTAGTGCCAGAGCAATCTCTGATTAGACTACAATGGATGCAGTCTTTCAAACGGAGAACATTTACAAAACACACATACACATGCATATACACACAATTACACATTTTAAGAGTTTTTATACAGTATATATTTCCCTAGAATGTTTTTTAATTTGTATTAAAACGCCTTCATTTCAATTGTTACTTTTTTATTTTCTACCAATACTGAAAAGCTACAGACCAAGGAGCAACACAGGACTTTTTCCCCCCCCCCCTCTAAAATATATTGTTTTTATCTTTTATGTTTATAAAAGAGAAATAATTTAGTGTGGATGTTTTTGTTTTGTCTTTTCGTTCCTTTTTTGGAGATTTAAATTTTTGTGTATTTGTGCTTGTATATTTAAGGTAGTAGCAAAGTTCTGTCTGACTGTAATAAAATGTATTCTTACTTAGATTTACCTAAAGCCATCCCGATCTAATGTAAAGAAACAAAAATAGGAAAAAGGAGAAAAAACACTCATGAACCCGTCCCCTCTATCTCCCCCCCTTCCCTCCCCCCTGCTATTTCCTCCTCCCTCTTTTTTAAAACTTGTGTAAATTAAATTACAAAACCCCCGGGGGTACAACGGCACCACGGAATGATGATTTTACTGATTTCTTTTGTATTTATTCTGGAAATTTTAGAAATTCACATGTATTTCATCTATACAGGAAGTGATTTTTCAGTTAACCTTTATCACAATTTTGTGTACTGCAACTTTCGACTTGATGTCAAGTGAATGTGCTCACTGAATTTTAGTTAACCGGTGAATTTCATATTTCATCACTGACTAAAACAGATTTTTTTTTTTTATTAGTTTTTGTTAAAATTGCCTTCATTTGTGCAGTGTCTTTCATAACCAACAGAATGATACCATCAATCACCCAAACATCTTCTAAAGCCAGCTTAACATTAAGTTCAGTCATCATATTGGGTAGCAAAGCTGTCTGTAAAGTCTGATTTAAAAACAGCTGAAGCTCTTATTTTATACATTTTTTCCATTTTGTTACAGTTGATTCCAGCAACAGTTATGATTGAGTTTGAATGGTGACTTGTACCTTCTCCAATCCCTGTAGAAAAAAATCATTGTTTGATATATATTTTTTGATTTGGTTAATTTCTGCCCTTGATAATTAATGTATGGTACCAATAAAAAGATACATTTTCACTTTAAAAGATTGTTTTTGTAATTATTGCAACAAAGCTCATAAATGTGTAATGCGTTTGATTCAAAAACAATGGATCCCACAAACCACACAATGCATTTCGTGTTTGGTATTTGCCCGTGTCTTTAACACTCCACACCCAATTACTTTTTCAGACCTCAGAGATCCAGAGCTACAGAAAACAAGCTGAATAGAACTCCTTTGTTATGAGTAAACTGACCTTCAAATTGTGATCAGAATGAGAGAGGAAGGTGTACAGTTTTAAGTACAAGCTTTATGCGCTTTTCTTCCCACTTCCCCCTTTTTCTTTTTAACCGCACATCAGTCTTCTTCCTCTCACCTAGAAACAAACCCCTCCTCAGTGTAGCCACATCCCTCTGCAGTCTGACTGTCCTAACCTCGGCTGTGAAGTTCAGCTCAGATCACACGAGCTTCAGGCTGTGCTGCTGGGTATCCCCGAAGCTGCTGGGTATCCCTGTATGCTCCTCAAATCTTGTCCTGAAGGCACAGAGGCCTGCTGGTATAATTTTGTCTGACAGGGTAGTTCATTTCTTTCACCTGTTGATCCAGGTCTAGATTAGTCCTTGAATAGAAAGCTGGAACGAAAACAGCAGGCAGGATGGAAGAGCCCCATGGGAACAGATCGCACACTAGTGCTCCAAGGCCTTGTCTGTGAAAACAGATTCACTCAAAATGGCTGGTCTTCGCTTTAAATAAAACAAGCCTCTTCCTATTATGAAAACTTCTTGATGTGGCATTGCAACCAACACTAATGTCATTGTGATGCAGCAAGGTGTGGCCTGGCGTGTGAGCTGATGAATGGCGAATACTTTTTTTTTTGTGTGATGCTTTACTGTCTCTGTTTTGTTTCTGTAACAACCAGGAACGTGAACAGGCTGTGGTTGGTATGGTTAGTCCAGGTGAGAGTCAAAATCAATGATTGCAAATGCCTTCATTGTCCTGTCTGTATCAAAAGCCTTTTTATTTTCCAAAGTTACAACAGTCAACGTATTTGAGATTATGTGTGTTTGTGTCCCTCTACTATTTACAGAGGTCAGTTCAGAAGAATGAGTAACAAAGGGGCCACAGTCTCTTAAATACCGGGTCTCTATGTCAAAGCCCTGCGGTACAGCCACTTCTTTCCACATCAACCTGCCTCACACATACATCCACCCACCTGCCAACTATCACACTTTCTCTTCAGGCATTTATTCCACTCCCCGTGTCACACTGTACCTGCAGAGCTTTAAATGCTGTAAGTGAAGCCTCCAGCCAGCTGAAACGCTGAGGGTCTCCTGGGGTTAAAGTAAAGCTGTAACAACCCCATGAAAACTCTTACCTCCATGGAAGAGCAGACGGTCTTTTTGGGGGATTTTTCAGCCGTATTTGTGAGTCAAAAAAAGGCAAAGAACGAGAGTATAGGTTTAAAAAAATAAATAAAATGCATGCACTTCAAATATTTCATGGATCCAGGTCAAGTTGCTTTCTTTGCATTTGCAGGACTTTCCTGTTGTCCTTCCATTATATCTTTTTTTCTGTTTTCCTCAGTAATTCTTCTTCTAGCTCTAATTTAAACTGCCCACTTGTCAGATCAACAGAAGCTTTCAAAATACTAATAACAGCAGTCGATGTGGTCACAATAACCTCAATCTGCTGTTGATTCAATAATAAAAGGTATATATATATATATATGTATATATATATATATGGGTGTCCTTTGACACTTTAAATAGAATAACTTCATATTGTATATGTCCTGGTACAAAAGTTCATGTATCCAAAGCTACATCATAATGTAGCATTTAAATCTAATGAAACAATGTCTGTCAGAGGTCACTATATCAGACTCGGTGTTCTCCAAAGTCATTTTGATATCGCCAAATTGTTCATCCTCTGTCCTTCTTAAATCTGAACAATTTCTTTACAAAATAAAACATTGAGTAAAAAACCACAACCACAAGCAAACTTTCAAAATACAGAAAAGTCTATAATAATAATATAATAATAATGTGAATGTTAAGTGTGTGTTCATATGTTCAGACAGTTACTGTATAACTTTGTCTACCTGCCTTTCTGTGTGTCAGTTAATGTTCTCTTTCACCTCTCAACTGATGTTCTTCTCTTCTACCTCTCTCATTATGTTCCAATTTTCCTTCTCTCTGATTTTCCTTCTTCTCTCTCACCTCATCTCCTTCTCTGTCTAATGACGCGGTAAAAGAAGAGCTCGTCTCATTTAGTCCGGAAATTGAGGCGCCCCGTGTAGTCTTTACCAGAAATATTGGACCCTTGATGGTAAAGTTAATTTACCAAAGAACTCATGAGGTAAAAACATGGAAGCATCAACTGTTGCTTTAAATTGTCAGATAAAACCATTGTGGAATTTATTATCTAGGTGCAGATACATGGGTCTACCAGAGAAGATTAGACTCTTTTTTTTCTCATTCATGAATGTTGACAAATGTGAATCAACAATCTGCTGTAATATTGCATCTTAATCTGTGGTTGACCAGGAAGCATTACTGTAAAATAACCAGAATAATGACATTGAGTTCAGTTTTCATACCTTAAATAAATCCCCGTAAAGTTATCAATGAAGGGGGGATTATCTGAGAAATTGGGATTTTTTTTTTTAACATGGAGGTCAATGGGTCTTGACCAGGATTGACGCCCCTAAAGTGTCCATTTGAGGAACTGCAGTTCAGCCACGGAGCTGCCGCTTCAATAACATCATTTTCAGCATACAGTACAGGCCAAAAGTTTGGACACACCTTCTAATTCAATGCGTTTCCTTTATTTTCATGACTATTTACATTGTAGCTTCTCATTGAAGGCATCAAAACTATGAATGAACACGTGGAATTATGTACTTATGTAAAAAAAGTGTGAAATAACTGAAAACATGTCTTATATTCTAGTTTCTTCAAAGTAGCCACCCTTTGCTCTGATTACTGCTTTGCACACTCTTGGCATTGTCTTGATGAGCTTCAAGAGGTAGTCACCTGAAATGGTTTTCCAACAGTCTTGAAGGAGTTCCCAGAGATGCTTAGCACTTGTTGGCCCTTTTGCCTTCACTCTGCGGTCCAGCTCACCCCAAACCATCTCGATTGGGTTCAGGTCCGGTGACTGTGGAGGCCAGGTCATCTGGCGCAGCACTCCATCACTCTCCTTCTTGGTCAAATAGCCCTTACACAGCCTGGAGGTGTGTTTGGGGTCATTGTCCTGTTGAAAAATAAATGATGGTCCAACTAAACGCAAACCGGATGGGATGGTATGTCGCTGCAGGATGCTGTGGTAGCCATGCTGGTTCAATATGCCTTCAATTTTGAATAAATCCCCAACAGTGTCACCAGCAAAGAACCCCCACACCATCACCACGAGTTTCCTAGCAGCTATTTGACCATGAAGGCCTGATTCGTGCGGTCTCCTCTTAACAGTTGTTCTAGAGATGTGTCTGCTGCTAGAACTCTGTGTGGCATTCATCTGGTCTCTAATCTGAGCTGCTGTTAACTTGCGATTTCTGAGGCTGGTGACTCGGATGAATTTATCCTCAGCAGCAGAGGTGACTCTTGGTCTTCCTTTCCTGGGGCGGTCCTCATGTGAGCCAGTTTCGTGGTAGCACTTGATGGTTTTTGCGACTGCACTTGGGGACACATTCAAAGTTTTTCCAATTTTCATTTGTTAAAGTAATGATGGCCACTTGTTTTCCTTTACTTAGCTGATTGGTTCTTGCCATTATATGAATTCTAACAGTTGTCCAATAGAGCTGTCGGCTGTGTATCAACCTGACTTCTGCACAACACATCTGATGGTCCCAACCCCATTAATAAGGGAAAAACTTCCACTAATTAACCCTGACAAGGCACACCTGTGAAGTGAAAACCATTTCAGGTGACTACCTCATGAAGCTCATTGAGAGAACACCAAGGGTTTGCAGAGTTATCAAAAAAGCAAAGGGTGGCTACTTTGAGGAATCTAAACTATAAGACATGTTTTCAGTTATTTCACACTTTTTTGTTAAGTACATAATTCCATATGTGTTCATTCATAGTTTTGATGCCTTCAGCGAGAATCTACAATGTAAATAGTCATGAAAATAAAGAAAACGCATTGAATGAGAAGGTGTGTCCAAACTGTTGGCCTGTACTGTATATCACTAATACTGCTTCTAATAATGTATCTGATACAAGCTAGCTTTAGCCTTAATGTAGTATCAGGAGAGTCACTTAACTTTACGTTGTCTTAAAAGAAGGATTAACGTGACCTCTTATTATATTAAATTCCACACCTCCGTAACAGTGAAATATTGTAAAACAACCTTTTAATTCGTGAAATGTTATTTTGGCATTTATTTCGCAGAAACATCCAAAAGCAGCACAAAAGTCAGTTTTTTTTCTATACTCCTTTTATCACAACGGGTCATTAGTCCGTCCCAAGATTGCTGCGGCAGAGACACATGGAGGAAGCAGACGCATCTCACAAGCCGGTATATCTGTGGAAGGGGTATTTGTGGGGCGCTAGGACCCTGAAGACCAATAGGAGGCTATTGATAGCATTATGCTAGCAGATGCTAGTGTTGTCACAAGGATTCATGAACTACCTTTTAAATTGTAATACTTTAATTGAGGTAAGAAAAAGCCACACTCCTAACTAAGATGTACCTACCTAGCTAAATAATGTAACACAGTAATGTTGTCAATAATCGCAGCCTGAAATTAAATAGCTAACGTTAACGCAAAATCAATGTTACAATCCTTGTCTGCCAGGCATTAACTTAGCTAGCTAGCTAGCTAGCTAACAGGTAACTTTAGCTGCGAAAACTGAACATTTTAGTAGATTTACGAATGGTGACCTCACTGCTCATAAACTAGCTAGCTAGCTAGCTAGCTAAGTGCTCATCGAGTGTCGACAAAAAGGCTTGCTTGTTAACGTATCCACGTCGCTGTTGGTCGTTAACGTAAGTCGAACCCAGTTAGCAAACGATGGGTCAGTTAGCTAGCAAATATTAGCTGAGGAGCTAGTAGCCCATCCCAACTTGCACTTAGGTTAGCTATCGTTAGCCGTTATGTCATGTGCCATCAATTTTAGAAAATGTCAGCAGATAATTTTGTTAGCTAACCTAATACCGCTTTAGCTAATTTGCATAAGCTAGTTATAGCATGTTCTGAGGTCTTTACACTGGCTTCCTGGTTGTCAAAGTATTGATTTCAAAATACTGCTGTTGGTTTATAAAATCACTAGATGGTTTAGGGCCAAACTACTGATGTTTCTGATCTGCTGCTATTGTGAACCATCCAGACCTCTCCTATTGAATGGGACAAGTTGGCTTGCTGTTGCCTTGTCTAACATTAACAATCCTCACTTTGACTTCTCCAGTCGACTATAAACAATCCAAGCACAGTGCTTCTGTCACTCTGAGCACTAGTAGATAGTTATGCCTTTGGTGACCTGGCCAATTACTGTAGGTTATGAAGTAAAGGGAGTTATTACTTTCGAGAGCAGTCGTGACTGAAGTGTCTATATGTTGCTGAAAACAGTAGGTTTTGGGATTTTTGTGGACCATAAATATAGACTATTGTCCACCTTATCCTTTAATAAATCCATAGAATAGAATGAATCTTGGTCATTTATGCCATTTTCTTTTTAACATCATTCATCCTCACCTAGCTCAGTGTGTCTCTTTCCTCAGACTTAGTCATGTCTCAGCTGGAGAAGAAGGCAGGGCTGCTGAGGAGGACCTCATCCTCTAAGAAACCCTTGAAAGAGAAGGTGGTGTTGATGTATGATGAGATTTTTGCTGTGAGTATCACAATGGAAAGTGTCAGTGATGGAAAGTAAAGTGAAATAGAGAAATAAAATTGTGCACAAGTGTAAACCAAGCCCTGTCTGTTTCTTTGATTTAGAAAGAAGACCCAGCCAAAAACAACCCTCGCTTCTGGGACGAGCTGTTTCTTATGAAAGTAAAGTGAAAGAGAAAAATACTTAACAAAGAACAATATTTTTGTTGAGTAGAAATGTGTTTGGCATAAAAGAAAAACTGTCTGTATTGTTTTGGTGTGCAAAGTTTCAGCAATAGTAGCAGTACATCTAACTGAGACATATGGATAATATCAAAAAATGTTCACAATAAAGTCTGCCAAAATATTTAAGTAGTAAAATGTATGTATGCAACTTGCAATAGATTGGAGGAAAAAGACCGTGTGAAGAAAAACGGAAATAATTAGGTATATGTGCAAACTTTGTTAATACATTAACAGAAGGGCCCTACCTATGTGCAGAAAATGCAGTAAGGTGGTGTTGATAATACATGTTAATGCTACAAGTTTAGCCTTTTTTTAAAACTCCAGATGGAGAACGCATGGCAACATGTACAGAAAAAATGACACTTTCGGTGTCCGTGTCAAATGACACTTTCAGCGGCATAATCATTACATATTTGTGGCTGGAGATAGCACACACTGTATTTAAAGAAAAAGAGGAAGTAGTGATGTGCACAAATCAGTTCACATTATAGGACTGCGAAAGTCATCCGGTGGTCTAATTTGCACAGACTGTGCTGCTGCTTTGCTTCGCCACATTTCTAATTTGGTTGTTTCCCAATACACTCGTGTTTTGACAGGAGTGTATTGAGAAATTGTCAATTGAATACCACCTAATGACTTCCTAATAATCCTCCACTCTTAGGCATGTACTTTATTCCTTCATTTGCACCTCAAACTATCTTTTCCTCACTCAGTCGCTTTTGTTGTTGTACTGTTGTCCTTTCTCCAGGTAAATCTAGAGTACCTGGAGTCCAAGTTGGAGAGTGTAGATGGGGAGGAAGTTCAGCGGATCCAGGACAACATCAACTCTCTGTTCCACCACTGTGTTCAGGCTCTGGGAGAGGAGCACCAGATCAAAGTAGTCAATGCCCTGCAGGTAACTAAAGCGGAGTAGGACCACCTAGATTTTTACCTACAGGTTCCGTTGCACATGTTTTCAGCTCATCATGAGCACCTGAAGTATGCTGATGAGCTTATAACTAATTATCTTGGCTTGTCCAATTCATGGATTCAGTATTTTTGTTGCCACAATAGCACTGAGAAGATGCATTTTATGTGCAACATTTCACAGTATTCACTCTTTTAGCAATGCCTGTGCACCTCTGCCTCTCTCTCCAGACACTCTGTGCACTTTTCCGGGGGGTTCACCAGAAGAACAAGTCCACGTCTGGCTTTGACATAATCAACATGCTCATGGGCTTTGACAAGGCTGAGCAAAGGATGAAGGTAGGTGGGAAAACAAACCTTGAGAGGCAGAAGAAAGGAGTGAAAGAAATGAATTGTGTTCATCCATGTCATGTCATGTCTTGTGTTTGTGTTTGTGTCCCCTGCAGGACCTGATGGAGAGACTGGACAGCCTTCTTTGTGGAGATGGCTCAGAGAGTCTGAAGAGCCTTTGTCTCAAACTGCTGCTGTGTCTGGTGACGGTGAGACAGAACCTAACGAAACAGCAAGATGAATTATAATGTGATAGGCTTTGGGGCATGCGTGTTGTGCTGTTTAAAGACACGCTAAACATCACAAATATGTGAAAAAAAATATGTTTACAGGTAACGGACAATATTAGTCAGAACACCATACTGGAATATGTGATGATCAACAGCATCTTTGAAGCCATTCTACAGGTATGTGATTAGCGGAAGACTTTTCGGGGATTAACATTTTATTTCAAAAAGTCTTCCTTCACAATTTGGTCATCTCTGTTCTCGTCTCTCCCTTTCTCAGATCCTGTCAGATGTGTCCAGTAGAGGGCAGCATGGTTATGATGCTGTGGTCCTTCTGGCCCTGCTGGTCAACTACAGGAAATATGAGGTGTGTACATATACTCGCATGGAACTGTACTTGTCTATTAGAAAAGCCTTTTGAGCAGTAGGGAGGTGTAGTAAGCATTACATTCGGGCGTCACTGAATAGATACTTAAAGTGGATCCACAAGCTCCAGAGGTCAGTCCCTTTCTTTCACGGTCTTTCCTTCCTGGCATGACTTGAAAGCTGATATTTGTGCTGCTGTACTGTCCCAACATTAGAGGATACAATAGAATCAGCTCTAGAAGTCTCTTTTTAGTACAAGACGCATAGTCAAGGTGTGTCGTCTTTAGGAAGTCTTGTCAATTTGAGTTTCACTACACCTGAGGGAATTCTAAGAGTGTAAGATTTTAATTGGTCTGTTTTTAATTACAGTTTTTCACAAAGGGAATATTGCAAAGCTCAGGTGTATAAAACCAGCATACTTTGAAGAAATGGGTTCTTTAATGAACGCGTCATCAAAGATATTTCTGCTTGTGAAAGCTGAACATCGCATTTCTTTTTCGCACCAGATGAACATAAAAACTGGGATATGTTAGGTATCAAAGAGACACTTGTCCTACATTTCGATGACAGAGAAGCAGTCATACACTCTGAAATAACTTCCAATTCCCTTCCCTCTCCACTTGTTTCCTGGAAGGATAAGTCTGGCAGCGTGGGAGGGGATAAAGGGATGAGGAGGGAGGTTTTTTGATGCTCCCTCATTTCTAAGCAAAGTGGGCAGCAACACGAGGAGCATTTTCTCTCATAAAATGTGTACTCCAAAATGTGTAAGACATGGCTAAAGTGAACTGCAACAGTCTTTATTTTAGGTGCGGCTGCAGCATGAAAAATACTGCTAAAAATCCAACTAATAAAGATGGAGTTGTTCCAAAATCCAGAATCACACAGGGAGTTTGTTCCAAAGAAAGCTGAGCGCCATTCATCTCTAGTTGCATTACCTCACGTGGAGTATGTAAGAGGCCTTCAGCCTGTATGCAGATGAGCTCCTTGAGCTAGGAGAAACAATGAAAAGAGAATTGCCCTTTTTAATAGTCAATGCAGTATAAGTTTCAATATTTGTTTTAAATATTTAATGGCCTCTAATTTCACTGATTCTCCTCGTTTGTTAGTCTGTGAACCCATACATTGTGAAGCTCTCCATTGTGGACGATGAGCCAACACTAGATGTAAGTATATTGCTACTTACTGTGTCTTCTTAAATGCAGAATAATAAATAGCCAGTGTTACGTAGGCGTTGGCCTTCACGTCAAGCAGATTGTCAAAGGTTTGACTGAAACCCTGCATGTTTTCTTTTCCAGGGAATGGGTATGGTTGTCCACCAAGCTCTGACAGAATATAACAGGTGAGATCTAAAAATGTCCATGTGTCAAAAACATGTTTTTAATGATGCTGTTCACGGTGTGCCGAGGCTGCTGGCGTCATCGGTTTAGTTTGATGTCTCCCACAAATGTTCTATTTCTATTCTGAAAGGGAAAAAAAACAAAAACACAGGCCCCTTTTTTATACTTTTAGTTATTTATATCTGACAGTTTTCTATGGCAGTCTGTAATGTTTTTTGGATGAGGCAAGGTTTGGAAATTAAAATGCTGTTTGTGAAGGAAGTCTTCTGCCTGTGTGCGTAGACAGACCAATCAAAGTGATGGATGACGGCTCCGTACAGTTCATTGTGTTTGTATATAAAGCAAATGTCCCTTAGCTAACAGGTTGCGGCGAGTAGAAGGATATGGTAGCTGAATGTGTGTTATGTTACAAGTGCTGTGTTTGAGTGAAAACTGATATCTCCGCTGTTGTGTAGCCCTACCTGTCTTCAATTTATTTGTCACTCTCTCCACCTTTTCACTACTTCCATCTTTCTGTCATTGTCTTTCTTTTCCCTTTTTAGGCAGTACAAAGACAAAGAGGAAGAGCACCAGGGTGGGTTCTTCTCTACCCTCACTAGTATGGTAGGATCTTGTTCTTACTTTATATTCTTACAGTAGTTATATTTTTTAATAGATTGCTGTTTCTTCCATTAGGATGTTTTCTGATAGCTTGATCCTTCTCCTGTCCACAGGTGGGCAGCATGTTTATAGCTGACGCTGATGAGAAACTCTCTGTACAGTAAGTACAAAGGGATTTAAGTTTTTACCCGTCAGTCAAACTTTAAAGGTGCCCTGCCACACGTATTTCATTACTTTGTGGTAATGTCTGAAGTTCTACCATGGACTCTGTAACATTTCTTTTGGAAAAAATGCCTTGGTTACCTTGTTTCAAGCCATTCTAGCATGGTATAGAAAGCCTACAGGAAGACTCAGCTCGATTTCTGCCAGTTCTCATTAATATTCAACAAGCTAAGCTGTTTGAATCTGATTGGCTAACAGCTAGCCCATGAGAGCCTGGCTGTCAGCATCCTTTACCCAGCGCAACTGGGCGAGCTCATGAATAGTAATGAGTTCAGGAAACATGATGTCAGACTGACCAGCTTTTGTAATTGGCCTGATTTCTCTGCTTATTTCTTTTCAGTGGCTAGAGCTGATAGAGGAGGGAGCAGTTCATTTTCACATTCACCACATAACACAAACACATACGGACCTAACTTATTTAAAAAAAATACAAGGAAAAAACAGTTTTGTGTGGCAGGGCACCTTTAAATGCGTTGTTCTCTGCACCTTCAATGAGAGAATCCATTACAGCGGAAGTGTTTCTGGCTTGTCCTGGGTTTTATCATTTTAAAAGATTGCAGTTGGAAATCAAATGTTAAATTAACATATTTGCTGTAATAGTATATAAACCGTAACCAAACTGTAATCAAACAGTATGAGGTTGTTGAGTAGAGCTTAGCATACAGTATGTGACATACAGTATTTAGCATCTGTCAGAATCTTGATTTATCAGTAAAACGCGGTTTGTTTGTTTTATAACATTGTAGACCTCTGTGTACTTTGTTCCAGCATTTAAGTATCATACTTAATGTTGCAGTGGGCTATATAACTTTTTTTTTTTTTTTTTTTTTATTTAATTAAATGATTATTTTTTGGGGCATTTTTAGGCATTTATTGACAGGACAGCTGAAGAAATGAAAGGGGAGGGGGGGTGAATGAGATGCAGCAAAGGGCCCCAGGTCGGAGTCGAACCCGGACCCGCTGCGTTTATTTATGGGCGCCCGCTCTACCAACTGCGCTACCTGGGCGCCCATAACTTTTTAAACTTGAAAGTGAAACTTGTTTTTGAAGACTCCTTAAAAAAGCTGCAACTGCACAGCCTCAAATTGGATTGGCTCATGGCATGACTTCATTTGTTCGGGGCAACATTTACACGTGTTGATCGTGACCATGTAGGAGGAGAGTGACCGTTTACTCTCAGGTATTAGTAGTTACACACATTGTGCAGTAGTTAATGATGCAGCAAATTAATAACGTGACCTGCTGATACATGAAGCAATTGTTAATAAACTTTAAACAGCAGCCTGACTTGTTTCTTGTGCTTCACTGGATCAAAGCCTGAAGCTTTTCTCCTGCCCAGTGTAATGTTATGTGAACATCTGGAGATTTTACTTCAAGAATGAGGCTGACGTCTCACTTCCCTCTCTTCTCAAGGACCAATGAGGCGATTCTGCTGGCGCTCTATGAGGCTGTGCACCTTAACCGCAACTTCATCACTGTATTAGCCCAAGTAAGATACGTTCATTCTTATCCTAGTGTACATGTGTGCTCTCCTGTCTTTTGATATTATTAAAAACGTATAGATCATTTATTTTTTGCTCAGAAGAGATTTGTGGGTTAATGTTTGCAGGCTTGTTAATGGTCTGCATAGTCTGAAAACTACAATGGGTCAAATCAATTACAATAATTAAGAGCACTGTGGAAAATGAGAATTTTATGAAAAGTCAGTAGTATTATAATTTTCAACTTTGTTAACACATTTCTCAAAGCTTTTTTTTACTCTTCTTCAATCCTCCATCATTTCTTCTTCTCTTTCACTGTAATTGTGGAAAAAAGGCAAAAGGTTTTCTGTTTATTTGTCTTTGAATCTTCTGATTGATGTGATTTGATATCTAATAACGTAAAAAACTAGAAGGCAGTGGTTAGAATAGTGGACGACGGTGATCGTTTATTGCATTAGTTTATCGGTAGATCTTATACATCAACCGGAGAGTTGATGAAATTGATGTTACGCTGCTTTTAGCTTTAAATTTCTTTAAAGGTGCACGAGAAATGATCACATCATTCAGTTTACTCTTTCTTTTACTTTATTAATTCTTGTTGGGACACCCAAATCCAGTGTTTAAGCCATCCTAAGTAACTAATTGAATGGTGAGGATGGGTCAATTGCAAATAGGACGGCAGCCACAAACAGTGCCTCTGGACTAACTTCTGTTCTGTGGCCATTAAGCCACTGCGCTGCTTTTTGCAATGCTGTAATTGCATACAAATCTCATGAATTAGCAGCGATGACTCTCTGAAGTAAACACTAATCTTCCAGTCTCCAGTAAATGGCATCATGTTCCCTTCTCTCAGTTCTCGTTTGATTCTCCTGCCCAGGCTACTGTTGTGTTTCTCTTTACATTGTGGGACACGGGACAGCTTTTCACTATTAATGACTTTTCACAAATGTGTTTTTGGTCCATCAACAGAGCCACCCTGAGATGGACATCCCAACCACACCCACCACCCTTACTCCAACCACACCTACAACACCACTTGGCACTACTCCACCCTCCTTAGACAGTACGTCATACACTTTTTCATGTTTTTGTTTGGGGAGACATAGACTGCAGAAAACAGGGATGTCGTGTCCGTGATGCCCATTGGTTTTTCAAAGAAAAGAACTCAAGTCTCAGGGTCTACTTTTCTACTTCTGCCTTCATGTCAATTTGTGGAGCCACTTTTTTTTTTGCAGCTTGGAGGAGCGGAGATGAAGCTAAGAAGCAGCGACACATGAAATTGCAGATCGCAGCAGGGGTTATGGTAACTCTGTGTTTCACCTGTCCGAGTAGAATGGGTTTAAGCAATGTAGTAAAAGTTAAGTTTAGATGTAAGTTTTTATGGTTAAGTGTATAGTTTAAAGTTATGATCTCATGGTTTAGGGTTAGTAAAGGATTTTCAAAAGCTCTGCTGTTTTGCCTTGAGCAAACAAACTTGGACATACAGAGGCACACCAGCAGCCTTTTCAAATATTAAATAGATTTTTTTAAGGTTATCTGGTAGAAGAGAGGTGCTCATACACAGTAAATGAAACTTCTAATGTGGGTTTATGACATCTTAATCAGAGTATTACACCATCCCAAGCACACATTATTATCTTTTAAACTTGAGAGCATGGCTGTCGCTTTAGGTTTCATGGAAGGTGAATGTTATGGCCAGCACATTCAAAAGCAGGTTATTTTGCATGCACACGTGCTGTAACTGGTAAAAGGGGCATGTTTCTATCTCTGGCCAGCTCTCCCACCATTGCTTCAAACCTAAAAGCCATTTTCTGTATAAAATATTAACTCCCAGCTTCAAATACTGATGAATGTTTCACATGCAACGTGCGGTACAGTACGCCATGTCATGGGAGCTTTAGCACTTAGAGGGCCCACTCCACACTTGCCTGCAATCGCATGTCAGGAACACATCTTTTTCTTCTACAGCACAGCCCCATGGGATGATATGTTTCTTGACAGTGTGAAATCATCCTTTGGCCCTGCTGTGCTATCAGGAAGGAGGAAACAAATGAGGGTTTGCGGGGAAGCAGGGGGGATAGAAATGACGGCTCATCATTTATCCATGAAACAAGCTGCATATTTCAGCGAGCAGAGATTTATTTTAATGGACAAAAATTCTTGTCTACACAACACAGCAAGCTACAGTAGCTAGAGTAATGAGACTCGCTTTTTGTAATGCTGTTATTTGCCTAATGAGCATTCCATCTGCCCTAACAAGGGCATCATCTCTCTTTATTCTCATTTTTTAGACCGTGGACTTCAGGCTTGGATGTCATTATTTTTTGGAATAACTGACCGCACTTTGTGTGACTTATCATAATCATGGTCTTTCTTTCTGTTTCATATAAATGTCCTCTTTCTCCATAATAATAAGAGAAAACATTGGTTAGAATTTTTATCTGCTGCGATTGAAGTTTTTATTTGTATCTGCTGTGTAGTGATGAACAACCCAGAGCTGCCCCTGGATCCCAACCTGCAGACCAGCAACCTTCTCATCACCTTCCTCAAGTACGCCTCCATTGTAATGCAGGATACTAAAGGTAAATGGAGGCATTTATGTCCTCCTCCTCAAGGTCACACCCCCACCCTCCACCCTGCCCCCCCCCTTCAATAGCATTTAAAGCTACAGACACAGAAATGGCACATCCTAAGGAAAGCTCATTGTGGGACTGGCTCTAGTGGCTGCAATTCTGCACCAAGGCTGAATTTCGGGAAAGAGACTTCAGATACAGTATTAAGGGACCACTAAGGCCTTTAGACAAGCATCCAAAAAGCAGCATGTCATAGGACCTTTTTATCTTTTTCTTCTTCACTTCTGTCCAGAGTGTGTCCTCACATAGTTGTCTTTAGACAGCAGTGACTCTTAACATCTGTTTTCCTTTGACCTGTTAAGAGTCTCATATCTCTGTTTTCCAGATGAGCATCGCCTCAACAGTGCCAGACTGTGCCTAATCATCCTCACCTGCATAGCCGAGGTAGGAGCATCCACACCGCTGCAACATTTGCACCCTCCACACTTTGTCTTTGTTCTAACGTCACCTCTGTGTGTCATAGGACCAGTATGCTGATGCCTTTCTTCATGATGACAATATGAACTTCAGAGTCAATCTCCACAGAATGGTGAGTTTCTGGTTGTGAGTGAAAAAGGACACGGAAATGACAGAATTAATTCAACAGTTGTAATTGTGGCAGACTGACGGTGCAGTGAGAGGACAGGCAAACAGTGTGAACATATTTAAATTGAACAAATAGTCAAATGTTCTGCAGTGGAAATGAACTTATTTAGACTTATAGAAGATACTTTGTGTTTCAGTCAGTACAATATATTCATACAAATTTTCAAACTTACTGTATAATAATAATAATTCTGTATTTTTTTTCAGCCCATGAGGCACAGAAAAAAAGCGGTGGACAAGAACATCCCTTCACGGCCGCTGGTGTGTGCTGTTCTAGGTATGAGGAACATTAATAACTGTTGTTTACTATATATTCAAACTGGGAGTGACTCTGATTTTTATTATGATCTTTTGAAGTCTAGTTAGCTGTAACTTCCGATCTACCTTCTTAGTGTGATTTCCCAAGGTAACATCTACAGTACAAACCAGATGTTGATGAAGGTTGGAACATTCACCAGTCTACAACCACAGCTGTCAGAGCTGTGGTTGACTTCTTACTTCAACATTTTTATTTTAAAGAGGAGGAATGATGACACATTACTTTAAGTACACTTGATGCATTCATCTTGCTCTATATCTCTTTCCCTTGATGTTGCATTATTGCAGCTGATATATGATTTTTGAGTTTAAGGGTTTGTGCAATTTTTCTTTCTCTTTGCATCCTTCTAACAGTGATTTTATTTTATTTTATTTGTTTTTATTTTTTTCTCCTGTCTATCTTTGTCTGTACCCTTTTGTCTAGATCTGATGGTGGAGTTTATTGTCACTCATATGATGAAGGATTTCCCCATGGATTTATACTTGTGAGGACACATGAACATCACACACACATTTGTCTAGTCTCATCCACCAACCAGCTCCGTCACCGTGTGTTCATTTCCTGTGCAGGCGCTGTGTGCAGATCATCCACAAACTCCTGTGCTACCAGAAGAAGTGCAGAATAAGGTTACACTACACCTGGAGAGAGCTCTGGTCAGGTAAAGATCCCTCACTTTCTCTCTTGTTTCATTTTTAATTAGAGTGAGAGAACAGGGCAGGCAGAAACCTTTCCTAGGGGACTATGACACTTTTCAAATGAAGTTTCAGGAGACCACATGCATAATTTATATCTGAAACGTTTGATTTGCTGGGCACCACCTTAAGAGTAAACGGTTACTGCTTTTGTGAAACAAAGCCAATTTCCCTCTAAAGCCATTGGGTGGGTTGTTTTGGAAATGTATTGCATCATTAAGGTTGGATAATGAGTCTCTAAAAAAAGCACAATCCATCCTGGTGGCCTTGTTTTCACTCCGGTCCACACACAATTGGGTAAAATTTCAATACAGATTTATCTAATCACACTAATAATTAGCTTAATTCCCTGAGTAACACTGACCCTCTCCTCCTGGTGGTGATAATGGCATACCCTGAAATGAAACTGGAGAGAAAAAAAATTAGCAAAATTAAAGCAATAGATCTGTTTATCTTCTTTCAGTGTTGTTGTTCCATCTTGTGTTGGAGCCTGTTATAAGGTGTGTGTGTTCGTGTTCGTGTTCACATTTTGGTTCTTCTTATAGGTTTTGTTTTCCTCTATTAAAGCTTGTGAAAGAACTTGATTTGGTGTTGAAAGGTTCCCCCCCCTCCTGTGTTTCCATTAGCTACCTTAATAAAGAAGCTCACTGAGGAAAGCAGACTTATGCCTCTGCTGGTAGACGACTATCAACACTCCAGATTATTTCAGTAATGTATGCATGTCTCCCTCTGCACAGCTCTCATCAACCTGCTCAAGTTCCTGCTGTCAAACGAGACGACACTGCTGGCCAAGCACAACATCTTTCATCTGGCCTTACTGGTGAGCAACACACAGTCACTCACAAAACATGCCGACAGGACCTCGACAGAGTACAGTCCACAATAGAAATTAGTTTCACAGGGATGGGTGTATGAATATGTAGTAAGAGAAGAGCCAGATGCTGTATCAGTGGTAGATCTTGTAGCCCAGCTGTGTGTATGGCTGTAATTGCCTTTCTATCAGTCTTTTAAAGAAGACCAAAGAGGCTGTGTATGCAGAAACTAATGCAGTATAAATTTGATTTCCCCTAAAAAAATGAATTCGCTTCTCTTTATCCAGGTAGTGAACCTGTTCAACATGTTTATAACATACGGTGACACGTTCCTGCCCACCTCCAACAGCTACGACGAGCTGTACTATGAAATTGTACGAATGCACCAGGTCTTCGACAACCTCTACTGTATGGGTATGTTAGTGGAAACTGCAGCGTTTAACCTGACTTATTGTAAATTGTCATATGAAAGCTGTTATTTAAGTCTCAAATGATAGCCATCAACAAACAAATAAAAGTTGGTAAGAAAAAAAAAAAACATTAAAGGAGGTGGAGTTACTTGTTTCTAATTTCACCAATGAATTCCAGTGTTTTCCCTTTATTTTTCCCGATCATTGTTGAGCTACCATCAACAAAACTTCACAAATTTTACACATTTGATTGTTCAGCCTTCCCTGTATTGCCCTAAACTTGACAGATGAAAATAGATGTGTGAAAGAGTTGTTGTATGTGTGCGTTTAACTCTGTTTTTATCTGTTATTCTTCGCCCTCCAGTTTTGAGAGTATCAACCAACACGGGCCAGTGGAAGGAGGCAGCCAGCAAAGTCACGCATGCCCTTATCAATGTTCGGTAAAAACAAACACACACACACACACACACACACACACACGCAACACACAAATACTGTGTCCTCTAAGAAGGAGAAAAGAGTCATATTGGATTGAAGGGAATCGCAAAAAAAGAATGTGTTTGAGAAGATCAAAATAAAGTGAAGTTTTCCCTCCCCCAAGCCCCTCTATTCAATAATTATTAATCGTTTATCTCCTCCACCCCAACCCTGCTCCAGTCCACACACTTGTTCTCTCCTCCACCATATCTCCCTGCAATCCTCCTTTCCTCCTCCATCTTCCCTGAGGAGATGATCCTCTGAGGTCACCCTGGCTTGGAGGCCCCTGAGGGCATGAGCGTACTGTACGAGCAGGATACTTCCCGAGGATTCACCCACTCAACTGGGCTCCTGACAGAGCAGACTCCACTGCTTGAATAGGAAATCCCAGGGGTTGAAGGGAAGGCTAGGTTGGAAGAAGATTGAAAGAGTAATATTTGAAAGAATAGATGAATAAATTAATCGGAGAGGAATAAAAGACCCACGGAGACGGTGTTGAAATTAACTCAAAGGAAGGGACCAATTCCATTTTTCTCACATCCGTTCATTCCTCCATACGGCGGCTTCCCACGTGTAAATGACAACTGAATTACCAGTTCGCAGAATCTCTGCATTTTTGTCACTATAATATATTTGATATATGATGTACTCTAAGCCGATACAAAATAAGTCATATCATCTCTCAGCTGTGCTTATTGCATCAACTTATTTGAGATATAAAGCAGTTTATTTCATGGGAATGAATGCTATTGCTGAATAAGACTGCCTCTGAATTTACATGTGAAGTGCCCTGGTGTGTTCACACAATATGAAGGAGGCATTAATATGGAATTGAATGGGAGTGAATAGAAGTAAGTTTTTGTGTTTAAACAGCCAATCTGTAACTGGTTGTTTAGAACTTTGCTTCTTAAATATCTTGTCAAAATCCCTCAATCTTGTCACTGCAAACCTTCACACCATTATTATTATTATTATTATTATTTATTAGTCTGCAACAAAACAAGACGTTTCAACATATATGGCTTTTCTAGAAAGAGACACACACACACACACACACACACACACACACACACACACACACACACACACACACACACACACACACACACACACACTCTAAAGACCCCTGTCACCATATGCCTTTGTGTGGATTTGGCCTTGGGCTATTTTACATGGTTTGCTGTGGGGCCCTTTTTTCTAATTCAAGGAAATGTTAATCCTACAGCAATAAATCCCTGCTGTCAGGTTTTAAATCTTCCCAAAAGAAGATTAAGGGCTCCTACACACTGCCTGCGTGGCGTGAGCGTGTCAACTGCGTGGCGTGTCCGTTTTTATTTCAGCTCCCATGTTAACAGGTTAGAGCTTGCACACTGCCTGCGTGACACGCAAGTCTCAGGCGTGGCTCGAGCTGTGCATGCTAGAAATAGGACAGACGCCTAATTTTCACCGGACACACAAGCATGTTGGAAGCGTTTCCAGGCTAAATAGAATACGAAAAGATGTTTGTATGACATTTTGACACAAATGCATTTAATAAATTACATTTTGAGGTTTGAAAGTCTCTAGGTTTTGACTAGGGATGCACCGAATCCAGGGTTCGGATTCGGCCAAATATTGGGCTTTTTGACGGGGTTCGGTTTCTGCCGAACCTTAGACTTTTTTTTCCACCGAACCCTACTCGGCTGCTGCTCGTTAGCTAACGTTAGCTTTCTAATTTCACCCAACCAACATGTCTTCTGTAGTGGAATGGCTTTGAATGACGACCAAAAACGCTTGTCTTTTACTGTGAAAATTTACTGTTCAATATGTTGCAGTTTTACACACAAGAAAGTAAACAACTTAAGCTTGACGGACATGTTTTGCATCTAGTGTCTCACGTTCATCTCCGTAAGCTAGCAAGAGTACATAACAGACAACTTCCGGGTAGGCTACTTCAAAATAAAAGCACTTCCTGTGATGGTTCACAGTAAAACTAAATTACTGTTAAACAAATAAGGTTGTGGACCTTTTCACATATCAGCTGTAAATCAAGTACTGTAAATAATGTAAAAAAATTAGTATTAATCGCACTATAATTTACCATTTCCTTTAGACTGTTTTAAACTAAACAACATGAATTTCTTTAAGTGCTTTAAACAAACATTTCATAAAATTGGCACTCATCTGACGATAGCACTGTGCTTTCCTATGATGTGAAAAAAGCTTTTTTTTTTTTTTTGTTGAAAGTGAATTCAACATTAAGTTGTTACATTTAACTATTTTAGAGGCTGTGGACACTGTTTAGTTAATGTGTTTACTGTGTTAATGGACTGAGGATCGGAGTAGGATTCGGTATTCAGTTTCGGATTCGGCACAATCTTAACCAGTGGATTCGGTATTCGGCCGAACCCCAAAAATCTGGATTTGGTGCATCCCTAATTTTGACATAAATGCAGATATAAATGTAATTTATATTATAATTTAGATTTTCAAATATTGTACTTGTATGTTGTCTTTGCTGTAATCAAATCAGTATATATTTGTTTAACATGAAGTATACTACTGCTTGAGTGCAGTACATTTCCACAACTCTGTCCATATGTCGAACAAGTGTGACAACACCACGTCAGACACGTTTCTGGTGTGCAAAAACATAGAAAATGCAGCCGCCACGCAACAGAAATGCCACGCTCACGCCACACAGCGAGCGTGCAGGAGGCCTAATGCTCATGGTTTTGGAATAAGATGTGTAACGCATACGTCTGTAATGTTGGGGTGTGCGTGAAGTGTTGGCGATATAGTTTACATCCTTGGACCGTAAGGAAAAGGTTCACTCTTGTGCTTCTTTTTAGAAGTGTTTGTGTTTTTGTCTTCAAGGGCCATCGTCAACCATTTTAACCCCAAGATTGAGTCGTACGCCGCTGTGAACCACATCTCCCAGCTGTCAGAAGAACAGGTAAACACAACACACTTTTCCTCCTTTTACACTCTGACTAAAAGTTGCATGTAAATAAAAATGGACTTCATCTTGGGGCCATTTGAGCGGAACTCCAGCAAAACATCACTCTTGTCATTTCAAAAGTAAATCTTATGAATTTTTTAGAACACAATGGAAACCACTCAGTACTTTAAGGTGGTTGAGAAGGGGTTCACTGCATTTTAATTTGAAAGAATGCCTATTCATCAAGAAGTAGTTACAGTTATGTGGCAGAGATGGATGACTCAGACATCGCTTATTGGGATAAGACACCTAGAAGAGCAGTTGTTCTCACACACAACAAATATGAAGCTTTTTACACTGTACATGATGGGTGGTGATATACACATTTTAGTTGCTGTCACTTCTGGACACATTGAAATGGCAACAACTTTCATAGTTTTCTCCTAAACACAGACACACACAAACGCACAGTATTCACCATTGGTTCGTAGACGACTGTTTTGATGCCTCGAGTTTGGCATTTTGGCTGTCGCCATCTTGTTTTTTGGGGGCCACAAGTGACCATATATGGATGAGAGGGTGGAGCTGGGGAGGAGCGCTAAGCTAAATGCTAAGTTACCAGCTTTTGGTTAGCAAGGTGCATCCACCAAATATTGAACAAGACACTTTGGGCGACCAAAAGGTTACAAATAACTTTGATAAAGTGAAAAAACAGAGGGAGAGGGTCAAAGGTCTAAAACAAAAACACGGACAGCAAAACCAGTTTAGGGCTATTTAAATGTAGACAATGCCATTGTTAGCATTGCTAAGCCTCTATCCTGATTGACAGGTTGCCGTGGTAGCAACTTTTGATAGCCACGCCCTAAAGCATCCCCTGCTTTATTGTCAATTTTAAAATAAATGGGACCATAATTTACTTATTGAACAGAAAACTTCAAACTAGTGATTGAGACCATTAAATAGCTAGGAAAATATTTACGGAGGTAATAAACAATGCTGGCCCCAAGAATGAATGCAGGTTTCAGGCACTTGGGATTGGCTTCACATTTCAGGCCCGGAGGTTACCGCTGGCCTTTTACTGGACTTTTTAAAGGAAACGTCACCCTAAAATGAAAGCTTGAATTAGTCTGATTGTAGATTATGGTGTATATATTTTGTAGAGTAAATGTTGCAGTTTCCCTGATGTCTACAGCCACTGTTTTGCAAAAACAAACCCACAGACTGAGAATTGAGTCATTAAGCAACTGGACAACTACACAGTTATTCCTTCATCGTTAGTGGTAAAAACGAGTCTGTTAGAAGGCTGAACTTCACTGATATGAGTGTTGTGAGCTCCACTTAAGACTTCAAGTCGGTGAGGATAGAAAATAAACTGGACGATTCCTTTTTTTTTACAGGCTGATAAAAGTGATGGATTTGGTCATTCTACTCCCCCATTACCTCTTTGCTTTTATCGGCTAGATTTATTCACAACAAAGAGGGAAGGCAGAGGTTGGCTTTGGTGTCTATGAGCAGCCAGCTGAAGAAGTTTTGAGCAGTCTTCTCTAACATTAGTAGTTGTCCTAGGGGATCTAGGGAACTATTTCATATAGAAATCAAGCCATTTTCCACGATCAGTGGTGCACAATTTCTTTTTTCAAAAGCAAATTTTGGTAGATCCATTTCCCATCCATTGTTGATCACACATAAGGCAAGGCGATAAATCACTATCATTATCTTTGACAAATGTCTCAGAACATGAACAAAATAACTTAATTAGTTTTTGTGAAGGGTTTCACACACTAAGCTCAGTGCACTGAACTTAAGTTTTTAATTATTTGATATGTAATTGGCATACACCTGTACTGTGATAATAACTTGTATTTATATTGATTTGAACCATTGTGCCCAGCCCTAATCACTACACATCACATCCAGCTACGTCAGCTGGCTAAAACTAACTGTTACTAACACGGTGGGGTTTGAGTGAGTAAACCGCAGAGCAGCACCAACAAATTCAAATGAAGCTATCCACACAGCGTGCTTCAATGAGAGGCTGTCTATATCGTGTCCAAACCATCTGACACAACCTTTTCACACGGACACTCACCTCCACAAAGATTATACTAATCACTGTTGAGCACTCTGCAATATATTATAGGTCATAAATGAACACCTGTGATGGAGATATTTTTTGAATGCTGAGCTATTTATCTGTCAAACATCCTATTTTAAATCGTTTCAGTTAGTACTGTATACTTAGTTCACCCCTGGTTATATTATGTAGGAAAATATAGCTGGTGTATCCCGACAGACAGACACTCGATATGATTTAGATGGGGACAAAACCTTGATCTGGACTTCAGGGCTTAACACAAGTATTCTTGTTTGGGATAGTGCGTCGTGGTTTTTCTATAAACATGAATGAATGAACAAAACAGGGCCCTTATTCCAAAATCTTCACGTCTAGTAACCATATTTCATTGAAGTTCTTCATTTTGTTCTTCTCTCGTGCCAGCAATCCTTTTTTTGACTATAAATAATAAAATACACTCCTTTCCCCCCTCATTTCCTGTCCTGTCCCTACTGCTGCCTGTCCCAATAAATGAACAATGCCCAAAACATTTCTTTTGAATCACTGTTCTTTGCTAGTCTCAGAATTCATAAAAATGTACATTGGATTTCCATAAAAAAGGGCAGAAAATTGAGTGAACCACATCAGGAGCTTTCAACTAAACAAATAAAAGTTACTCTTACCTCAGGCTGAACAAAATAATGTTAGCAGGAAATGGACACAAAAGGTAAAGACTCATGTAAATACTGTATATCCCCCTGTATACTGTATTACTGTATTGGGCAGAACGGAGGTAGAGAATAGGCTCGTTCGAGATGAACTGCGCCTCGCCTGTAAAGTGGACGAGAGCAGGCGGCAGGTGGCGGTGACCAAAATCCGCTCTCGAGTCGGACAGTTTCCAGCAGCCTTCAGGCTGAACAGGAAGTCACAGAAACACTGTGGTTCTTTTCCGATTTAATAAAACGTCATCAGACCCATATATCAGCTTGTACACAGTCTCCAGTTGTTTAAATTATAACAGAGTAGCTCTCAAAATGCTCTACATGCGATCTGTTGCTGATTTTAATTAACAACAGACTGTAGATGATCCGTAACCTGAACGGATTTAGTCTCTCTGACTTCTAAACGTCACTATCAGCCTCACAACAGGTGTTCTGTACAGAATAATAATAAATTGAATTTATATAGTGCTTTTCACGAACTGCAAATTAGCTTTACAGTGTAGGTAATAGATAATAAAGACAAACAAAACAAGATTCAGGCACAGGGGAGGGGCGTGGGGCTAGGGATAGGCAGTGGTGAAGAGATGGGTCTTGAGGCGAGACTGGAATATGGTGAGGGACTTAGAGGTGCAGATCTCTAGGGGGAGGGAGTTCCAGAGCCTGGGAGCTGCCCTGGAGAACGCTCTGTCCCCAAAACTGCAGAGGTTGGACTTTTGGACACAGAGGAGACCTGAGGGACCGTGAGGGACTGTGAGGGTTGACACTGTATGAGGCCAGATGGTGGAGGGCTTTGTAGGTGAGGACCAGGGTTTTGTAGGTGATCCGGTGGGAGATAGGAAGCCAGTGGAGTTGTTTTACGTTTTAAGAGTTCTGGACCAGTTGGAGTCGGTGGATGTAGGTAGAGCTGATGCCGAGAAGAAGTGAGTTGCAGTAGTCCAATAAGAATAAGCCTTTAAATCAGACAAATGGCAGTTAAAATCCCTCCAATTCAAAATCAATAAAAAGTTTATATAAAACTTCATATTGAGTCAATTCTGAACCAATAAGCTGTTAGAGCAGCTGAGAGAACGGGCGTTTCCCAGCGCGCCCTGGGTCCGCCTGGGTCTTGCAGTCGGTGAAAAGCAACTGCGCTGCCTGCGTCTCAGAACTGCGGCCGCCTTGGTCTCGTGAGGTTATCGTTGCTCATGCGTGCATGACGTCCGATCAAGACACAAATCTAACCTGCATTGGGCGGCGATCGCTGGTGATCGATTCTGCGCAGATCTGGCTCATCTCGAAAGAGCCTAATCAGATTGTTCAGACAAAGCTGTTCATTTTCCTCTCGCTCATTGTTTTTTTAAATAAAGTGTCCAACCTTGCATTTCATTTGATCTACAGTGCTCCACACACAGACATATTAACCACTTGCACTCCAACGCCTGCAGCGTCGTCGTTCCCCACAGGGTCACTAGAAGATGGAGGGCCTCCAGAAACACCGCATTAAAACGAGCTGCTGTGCTCTCGGCCTGTCTGTCTGCCTGTCTCTCACACACAAGATATTAAAGACCCACTTCAGCACGTACAAGGCTGCTTTTGTGCCGACGCTTCAAGATAAACATGACAACTGCGCGCACACAATCATATCTGCTTAGTGATGCAGAAAGTTGCTCAGCAGAGTCGAGTGTGTGCTGAACCAAACGCGTATCATCCCTGTCTTTGCATAAACAGCATGCGGTAAAGGTTATGTTGTCTCTCTGTCGTCTCTGGACTATTCTTTAATTCTGCATTTACTTTAAATTTTTTTTGTTGCTTCTAATCAGTTTGTCAGAGCTCACGCTTTCTCCCCCTTTCCCTCCCTCACTCCTTTCATCTTGTCTGTCCTTTCCCTTCACCACGAGTAAGTGGAGAAAAAACTGAACACATTTAATTTGAGGTTAACATTCAAACCTAAGTCCACATTTCCTCAGAGAGGAGGGTGATGGATAGCTGTGAGGGAGAATGAAGCTGAGCGAGCGAGAGAGAGAGAAATATGGGCATGACATTTTGATCAGTGTACCATCAGATGTTGAAATAAAAACGGCACTTTTTTTCCTTGGGCAGAGCTGTAGATCTATTAGAAGAAAATAAAAGAGAGAAGAATGCTTTCCCCTCCGTTGATAAATTAAAAAAAAAAAAAAAAAAAAAAAAAAAAAGATTCTGCTGTACAATAGAAATGCTACCAGAGCTAAAGGAGAATATGTACGTGTTGTGTGTCCATGCACTGAAAACGTAGAAGTTAACATCTGTTTGTTTATCTGGGTAAAAGCTGTACTTGTTTGAGTGTAGTGTGTGTGTGTTTATAGAGCTGCTCTGGGAAATGCGGCTCATGCATCTCATTGTGAATGTTGCATGCTGTGTGGAATGATGCAGGGACATAAATAAAAGAATGGAAAAGGTCTGTTTAGGGGCCATTTCACGGCTGACTGGGGGAATGGCAAGGGTGGAAGTGTGGAGAATCTCTGCGTAATTACCTCTGATTTCAGCTCACCTTCTTATCTCAGCTGGACTTCAGGCATGTTTGTCCTGTGCACGCAGTACCATAGTGTACACACATTAAAGATGACATTGTGGAAGTCTGTAAGCAACTAACAAAATCTCACTGGTACAGAAGATGGATACATGCACAGTGGCTCAATTTTGTTTCAGATTCAAGGCAAGACTGCTTGTCTGAAGATAAAAACAAAACATGAACAACCAATGTTAGATAAACCAAACAGAGTTCTACCTAATAGTGCACTATTTTGTGGAGAAGAGTGACAGACAGTGACAAATAAGTAAGAAAGCAAAAAAAAAAATCTAAAAATAATCCAAGTTGCAGATGATGTGTCCCTTTTTCCAAACAACCAATCACATCCCTTATAACAGAGGTGACTCTGAGAGTTAG
>NC_041332.1:14228705-14403705 GCF_004354835.1 Perca flavescens | reverse complement strand
TGCTGGATCCATATTTTCTTAGCAGATTTCTCCCATATTTCTGGTAGCTAGTTTCACTTTAACTAGTCTCGCATTGCCAGACCTTCCTCCACAGCGCTGACGAGGAGGGTCTGGCTAGTGCACACAGCATTCCGGGATGGGAGAAAAACGTGCCCTTGTTTATTGGCATTTCTTTAAAAAAGCTTTTTGAATAGGCGTGTTGTCTGTTGTCCAATCATCATTGGACGCTCCGGCGCGTCCTTTGCCCTCAGAGGGTTAATTTGTAGTTGATGGGTTGCGACATACAGAGCCTTTAATGCAGCAGCAGTGGGACCATAAACATTAATGATTACAACCTCACTCTTTTCCCCTCTTTTTTTTCTTGGTATTTGCTTTTGTATTTCTGTATCTCTCACGTGCCTAATTAAAACTGTGGGACCGACTGCTGGAGAGAATTACACTGATAAGCCTCTAATGCACATGCAAGTATCATGGCAGAGCAAAAGATTAATTTCCAGAGATCATAATGGGCTTTTGGGACTAACACTGTGGCATGGAAAGTGGACTGAGTGAGTGTGTGTATTTGATGTTGTGGAGGAGAGAGTGTGTTTCTGGTTTCTGGAGATCACTTTATGCAATGTCTTTTTAATAGGGTGGGTCTCAATCCACCAAATCCTCTAATTTTGTTGGCTATTGCAGATTGGGCAGTATATCAAACCCCTGATATAATCTGTGCTGTGTGTGATGTGTGTGTGTGTGTGTGTGTGTGTGTGTGTGTGTGTGTGTGTGTGTGTGTGTGTGTGTGTGTGTGTGTGTGTGTGCTGATGACAGTTTAGACATTCAGACAGAGCAAACCCCTTTTGTTCTTCTGTGACAAGCCATTAATGCTGCTGTGTATTTATAACGTTTCAGTTAAGCATATCAGCCTTCTCATCAAAATTTCATTTGAGGGGAGATTGCCTGCTTTGTCTCGCCTGGACTCCCCCTCCCTCCCTCTGTTATCCCCTCACCCCTTCATTTCTTTATCTGTGTCCTCACCTGTATCTGCAGAAAATAGGGGGAAATTAATCAACTCAAACTGCCTCTTTCCAGCGGGACACGTAAGCAGAAACACACCTAAGGATGTGGCACTATTTTTAGTCTTATGATCTTCTATTAGCACTGAACAGCCAGTGTTTGCATGTGCTTCTACTGTATGTGTGTGTGTGTGTGTGTGTGTGTGTGTGTGTTATTCGTCACCAGTTTCACCGCTCCACCACCGTGCATAACTTCAGGCATCAATCAGAGCTTATTATCGGTTATCTATCAGCTCTACTTCTCTGTAAAACCCAGAGGGAGATAAACTCCATCAGTACTGCGAGATTTAACCGTCCCAAGGCACATTATATATATATATTCAAATACCTCTCCAGTGTGTTCCCTCTGTCTTCTTCTGTTTTTCTTTTGCTTATTCTCCTTTTCAGATGCACCACTATCCTTCTCTTTCATTCTTTTTACTTCAACAGGCTTTTTTTTGTGTTCCTGCTTGCCTTTTCTTTTTCTTTGTCTCACTCTTTCCCCTGAGAAGCTGATATTTTCTCTCCTCCCTATCACTCTTCTGACGGGGGGACATAATAATCCCTCACTTACTCGCCTACCTGTTTATTGTTGGTTTTCATAGTTAATCTGTCCTGGGTTGTGTGGTATTTTAAAGGAATCTACATTTATTCAATAGTATTTTGTTCTTTGAAATAGCTGAGCAACAAAAAGGTTTATATTAGGTTTTGAAGCGGGATTAAAGGGACACCACAGATTTTACATGTCAAAGTCAATTTACTAATCATGGAAAATACTACTCAGCCTGTGAAAAAGCTACATAATGTCTCCTGTGGCTTTGGGGGAGATTTTTCAAGTGTGAAAAAGTGACTCATGTGACGCCACACTTAATCTTATGTTTAGCTTGGAGACGTTTGAACAGAAAGCTGTGTACTGGTTTTAAGCCACGCTAGCAGATGGCAAATCGGTCCACCACATTCCCCAAATATGTTACGGCCTCCAATTAAAGAAACAAACCAAGGCTCAAAAGGGATTGGAGGAGGCAACATATAAAAAAGGATGTCATTTATCAAAGGC
The DNA here is from genome assembly GCF_004354835.1 of Perca flavescens. Taxonomy (NCBI): domain Eukaryota; kingdom Metazoa; phylum Chordata; class Actinopteri; order Perciformes; family Percidae; genus Perca; species Perca flavescens. The sequence goes on along the minus strand of NC_041332.1, from coordinate 14,401,614 downwards.
TCGGTTGCACTACAAATTCATCAACATTAAACTCCATTGTCAAGAGCAAATAGCACAACCCCCGACTAACCGATCGCTATAAAAAGAACCTCCCCTGTCGAGTCAGAAAGGGTATAACGGGCTGGAAAAATATACAAAGTTTTCAGTTATATCTCAACATCTGCTGGATGGATTGGTCATACATTTTGTACACACATTGATGGTCCCCAGGTGATAAATATTAATGATTTTGGTGATCTTCTGACTTTTCTTACGACGGAACTATGAGGTCTACTTTTGTATTATGTATGAGTATAATGTCAGCATCTATATAATGGATCGCTATTACTAATGGCACTCCCATCAGCCTCAACTTTGCTGAAAAAAAAAAACATTCTGTTTCTTGTAATAAGTCCCTCAACTTTATGGAAGAGCAACACTAATTTACTTGAGTGCTTCCAGTTTTCAAGTTATTGCAGCTTGTGGGTTTTCCATTTTTCTAAAAACCTGTTTTCTTTGTAAAGAAAATATTAAACCAATCAACCAACCAACCAGTCCTAACTGATTTATTGATAATTTTCATGTCTTTCCAAGAAAATATGACATTTAAACAGTTGTACAGATTTTAAAATGTACTCAAATAAAACATTAAATATAGACTACATGAAAAAGCTACTCATTTACCCTTACTTTAAACCTTGATGATGTTTCAGAAAGGCTCAAAGTCTTACATGTTTAAATAGAAGTTAGTGATGGGAAACAAAGCTGTGGAAATCTTGAAGTTTATCCCAAAAATCAGCTTGTGGCCTCCACCCAGCTTATGTTGTGTATTTATGGATCAAATATTCAAATGATTTTTCTCGAATGACGACCTTGGTGCTTGCATTTATCTGAAATATGAGTGAGTCATTCGTTAACTCTACTCAACCAGCTCAAGGACGAGGAGCTGACAGGGTATTGATCCGCAGGTATTACTTCTTCCGACTGAGCCAAAGCTGCTCAAGTCCCGAGCCAAGGTGAGACCATCCATCAGAGTATAGATCAGCAGATACACTCCCACGTCCCTCTGCCTGCCTGCCTGCCTGCCTGACTGCCTGCCTGCCTGCCTGTCTGTCTGTCTGTCGGTTTTGTCTGGCTTTCTAAATTCAATTCAATTCAACAACTTTATTAATCCCACAAGGGACAATATGTGAAGAGCAACTACTGTACAGACATCACACACATACAGCACACAAGCCAACATATAGACCTACACCCTAGTGAGTCTGTCTGTCTGTCTGTCTGTCTAGCTGCCTGCCTGCCTGCTTTTCTGTCTGCCTGTGTGTCTGTTTGTCTGTCTGTCTGACTGCCTGCCTGTCTGTTTGTCTGTTTGTCTGTCTGTCTGTCTTGCTTCATCACTCTTTAGCTGTAATGCTCTCTCTCTCTCTCTCTCTCTCTCTCTCTCTCTCTCTCTCTCTCGCTCAGCTCGGACAGATGCAGATGCTCCAGCTGACAGCAGCCGTACCTACTCTATTTCATTTTTGGATATTTTTGGACAACCAAAGTAAAGTCATCAGCTGTCTGCTGTGGATCAGCATTAGGCTCCACTTGAACCTTAAACCCGCGGAAGCCTCAAAGTGACCGCGGACTGTGCATGGATGTGAGCGCGCGCTGATGAGCGGGAGCAGCACGTTTGGATAGAGAGACACGAGCTTTTTGCATGCGACCAGTTTGCAGCACCACTACACACACAAGCTGATGCTTGCAGAAAAGTGACATGCGAACAGGAATGAAGTCGTAGATGAGCTGCGGCTCCGACGCGCGCACAGATCCTGCAGGTCCAGCGCGGTGGTCTGGTAAGAACTGAAACAAAACATGAAATCCAGGAGTCAGGACCAGAGTTTGTCTGACTCCAGAGAGCTGGACAGATCGTACGACCCACTTACAGGTATCAGTCTTTGTCATCTCTTTTTAAATATGGGAAACTGAACAATTGCTTGATTTACAGCTACTGTTTGCCGACCTGGCTGATATTTCCAGTGACTCTGAGCTCATGAAAGTTTGCTTTGGTTTTTTTAAACAGTAAACTGCCACATAGTCTACTCTACAGTAGACGACTTAGGGTCCTTTTAAATAAATAGTATTCAGGACTTAGCTCTGTCAAAAAAGCAAAAAAATAAAAATAAAACACTGAGTGAGTATTTAAAACCCCATAATCCTGTTTCATCATCTGTCACCAGCTGCTGTAAACCAGCCACAGTTCAGTGTGTGAATGGGACAATTGAGCAGCCATTTAAATTACTTAGTGAATTATTATTTAAGATAAACAGCATTGCTTCAGCCTGCTAACTGTTATAGCCTACATATAAAAGAATATGTACAAATATTCCTAAAAAAAAAACAATCCAGAGGGCGTAGCACAAAATTCTGGTCCCTGTAGAAAGGCATTTTCTATGGGCCCCTCCCTGCATACACAGCTATTCATTTTGGGCCCTCCTCACATGAGGGCCCTGGGTACTCAGTCCCCTTCCCCCCGCCCCCAGTCCGACGCCCCTGGTTGTATCACCCACAAGTCATCATCATCATCATCATCATCATCATCATCATCATCATCATCATCATCATCATCATGCAGGTCAGATCAACAGGAAAATAAACACACAGGAAGCTTTGTGAAATATGTTTGGTGATGGGTGGTCTCTTGTAAAAGATTTGGCAGTTAGCAGATATACATTTAAATGTAAGTGTTGGGTATAAAGCCAACATGTCCACATGGCTGTTTGAATCACATCAGTCACAAATAACTTCAGTCTGTAAGTGAAGCAAAGGGACGGTCCAATAATGCCATTCATGCTATTCTGTAACATAATAGGTGTAGCATTGGTCCGAAAACAGGTGTTTTGTTACTCCTTTTTGATCTTTGGTAATAATGCTGACACGAATAGTCGATTAGTGTTGAAGACATTTATCAAGAAAAATCAAACCAAATAATAACTGGTGCCAGCTTGTACAATTTGAGAGTTTACTTCCTTTTTCATTGTAAATTGAGTAACTTTGGGTTAAAATGTGATGGACCATTTTAATTGTTTTCTGACATTTAAAAGGCTAAATGATTATTGGATTGCAAAAATGGTTCGATTAGTTATGTTATAATGACATGTTTGTTATCATGCAATGCTTTAAAAATGCTGCGCAAACGACCAAACGCACTGTGGTGAAAACTGATATTGCAGAGGTAAATGCCCTCTCTCAAATGAAAGAGAAAACCAAACGGAAAGCTTAATGTGCTTTACAAATGTGAGAACAACTTCATATTATGACCAAAGGTCACACAGATGAACATCAATAGTATCCTCTGGTGGTGTGAACGTAGGCATACAGTCGCTCAGATAAACGCATTGATAAGGCCTAAAGAGTAGAGAGTACAGAACAGAAACGATTTAAGAAAAAAGGAGACTCGTCCGTTTCTTGTCATCTAAAATTACTTGTGAGTGTGCGTGTTTATGGTCTAATTACATCAGTGAGGCTCATCCGTTCGTTAGACTTTTCAGTCTTTTAATTTCCTCATGAGTGCACTCTCTCTCTCTCACACACATACAGACACACACACACACACACACACACACACACACACACACACACACACACACACACACACACACACACACACACACACACGCTCGCGCGCGGTGCTCTTTCTTGTGACAACTTCCCAAAATAGTCTTTTCCTTTAAAAATAAATGTGTAAAAATAACTCAAGAGTGGCCGTGTTGTTCCCATTTACTTTGCAGGATCTTTCTGAACCACTGTATTTAATATAGTAGGCCCATGTAGCATAAAGATGAAAGTTTACTTACAGTAATGGCCAGTGTGATATCCATTTAGCGGAAGGTTAACCAAACAGCGAACAGGTGCATGAACACAGAGGCTTTCAGGATCACACAAACAGGCCTTTTTTTTGAATTAAAGGTGGTGCCTGAGGCACAAAACTGCAGCCTTTAGTGTTCAACTCTATTGTATCTGTCAAATAAGTACCCAACAGTTATGTTGAACATATTGACGTCCAGCTGATGTTTATGAGGAAGCAACAACAACTGCTTATGGGAAAAGTCTGTTAAAATGCATTTAAATTATTTATCAGCTATATCTAAAACTGAGCAGGAAAAATGTGTTTATGTGCAGCTGTTCTCCTGACTGATCATACATTATAGATACTGGATCCTTTTCAAGTCATCACTTTGTACACTTCACATGTCAGTCCTGACTGACTGCTGCTGCTGCTGACGTGCAGCTGAACCATGATGCCATGTGGAAAGACTTTTTTTTAAAGCAATAGCTCAACATTTTGGGAAATACACTTATTTTCTTTTACGGTGAGAATAAGATGTCATGTCTGCACAGTAAATATGAAGCTACACTGCCAGTTAGCTTAGCTTAGCATTAAAGACTGGAAACTGGAATCAGCCATTCTGGCTCTTGTTTGTTTCGTACAAAAACCAATGACTAAAAACAAATTTTTGTTAACCTTGGGTTATGTGCCGGACTTTTTTCTTGTCCAGAAGCAGTTGGTTTGGAAACGAGCAGTTAGCACTCTCGCCATAACCGCCTGTAACAATGCAACTACTTGTTTTTACACCAAGGCTTTTGTGCGGGTCGAACCAACAAGGTATAATGTGAATTTAAGAGGTGCTGGTAGGTGGATTTTATGTATTACCTTTAGACAGACTCAGGCTAGCTGTTCCCCTCTGTTTTCAGTCTTTGTGCTAAGCTAAGCTAAATGGTTGCTGGTTGTAGCTTCATATTTAGGCCTAATGTACAGTAATTAAAGTGGTATCAATCTTTTCTAATGCTTGACAAGAAAGCGAAGTACGACTGTATCTCCCAAAAAAATCCGTAGAAATACGAGCTTATATACTGTGTTAATATAAAGGAATTTTCTGTTACAATTTTTCACAGGTTTTTAGAGAATTTTCTGTTTTTGGATGAACAGAAATGTCCATTAAAGGCACAGACTATACTGTAAATCTACAGAATTTTCTGTTTTTGGATTAACAGAATTGTCCGTAAACTAAATGGAAAAGGTAATTGGTAATTTTCTGCCAGGACATACATATGCAGTCCGACAGCATCAAATCTGGGTGGGTAAAGTGAAAGAGCAGCACTTGTCCCTCCCTCATTATCACCACTGAGGTGCCCTTGAGCAAGACCCTTAACCCCAACCGCTCCAGTGGAGCTGCTCAGTGACCAGCAGATCAGACTGTGGTTGTACTGGGCAGCTTCCAGGTATGAATGTGTAACACACAGGTCGTCGTTGCAAATGAGAAAACATTTTCTCAATCGACTTACCTGGATAAATAAAGGTTAAAAAAAACAAAAAAAAAACATACACTATAAAAATTTTTTACAGTGTATTCCTTTAAGATTCATGTTCTAATTTGTGGATAAGCATTGAATCTCTTTTCTCGGTTAATGGAATTTACAAACTAATATTGTCTTCAGTGTTGTGACAGTCTCAACGTTTACATATCGTAAAATCATCTCTAGTGCACCTGCATTTATGACTCTGTGTGTGTTTGCATGAGAAAGGATTTTCATTCCTGACATTTTTGTAGAGCGCTCAAGGGATTTAGTTCCCCCTAATACATCAAAAACTGTCAACACTGATGACATAAATATTGCATTTATATAACTTAGTTACATGGTGGACTTCAACATCAAAGCCCCTCAGAGCAAAATAGATTCCATGTCAGGTGGCAACTTGATTTGGCTGGACTCAAAATCAATGTTGTGTAACAAATAATCAGTGCTGGTGGACATGTGCCTCAGTGCGAGGACACATGAGGTCAAAAATAAGTGACATGTATGTATGTGTATATATATTTATATATATATATATATATATATATATATGACAATCACTAAGGGCTCATGATGTCAGTGGAAGAGAAAGAGTGTGTGAGTTGGTATGAGACGTCTATAATCTGAACTGCGTCCTTTCTGAGGATTATAGTAAGCACAGAGGCTGTTGCCCGGGCAACATTATGTTACAAACATTCACTGAGCGCTGCATGACCCTACTGAAGCTGCCACGATCTCCCAAGTATAAGCACAAATGCTACCATGGAACGAGGTGTTCAGGTTTAGGGTCATAATAAAATGATTTGGCTTATGCATTGATGAGCATTTTCTTTTTCTTTTCTTTTTTTTGAACACTTTATTTGTACATTTCCAGTTATTACATTAAACAATCATATTCTCTATCTTACAAATAATCATAGAAAAACAATCCCAAGAAGACAAAGACATACCAAACCTAAAATCAACCTGATAGACTTGTCACAGAAAACAGACTGACAGGAGATGAAAAAAACAAAAAAAAGAATTGAGAAGAATTGAGAAAAATTGAGAAAAACAAAACAAAAAAAAATAAAAATAAAAATAACAACAAGTTCACCTAACGTTCGTTATGACAGGATCGACCAAGGGCAGGTTTAAACATTCAGAGTTCCAGTTCCAGACCAGGTAAATTGTTCACATAAGTCATCAGAGGGTCCCAGGTTTTGTGGAATCTGTTGATGGAACCGTTGAGGGTACATCTGATTTTTTCCAGCTTAACATTCTGCATAATGTCCCTGATCCAGTGGTGGTGTGATGGAGGAGTAGCGGCCTTCCATTTAAATAAAATCAAGCGTCTAGCTAATAAGGAAGAAAAGGCAATGACCCTCTGTAGATGACCAGGGGGAGCAGATCCCGTTGAATCAGAAAACCAACCAAAAATAGCAACCAAGGGAGAGGGTGAGATGTTATAAGCATAAGCATTAGAGATTACTTCAAAAAAGGATGACCAGAAAGAAACAAGTTTCGGACAAGACCAGAACATATGATAGGAGCTGGCGTATGTTTACATCTATTGCATAATGGGTCTACGTTTGGAAATATTCTTGCTAATTTGGCTTTTGAGAAGTGCAACCTGTGTAACACTTTGAACTGTATTAAAGAATGTCTGGAGCATATGGAAGAAGAATGGACTCTAGTAAGAGCCATGCCCCATTCCCCATCAGACAGTTGCGCCCCCAAGTCATTTTCCCACTGTTCTCGAATATGTGAAATAGAGAGGTTGCAGCTATCCATGATATGGGAATAAATAAATGATATTCTTCTCTTGGCCAGTATATTGACCCGCAATAGGGAATCCAAACAAGAAGGAGAGGGGAGTGTAGGGAAGTTAGCAAACTTTTTATGAGTAAAATCCCTAATTTGCAAGTATCGGAAAAAATTATTATTTGTCAGACCGAATTTTCTGGATAGTTGTTCAAAGCTAGCAAAAGAATCATTAACATACAGGTCCTCAATACTATGAATGCCCTTGTCATACCAAATTTTGAAGCCATTGTCCATTAGGGATTGTTGGAAAAGGTGATTGTGTATTATTGGTGAGTGAATAGAAATACTTTGAATACCCAGACACCTTTTGAACTGATTTACGATGCGTAGTGATTGAGTTACAATTATATTATCCTTAATATTATTAACTAGTGATGGTAGAGATGCGCAAAGTAAAGCAGGGAGGGAATGTGGGCTGCTTCTAACCCTTTCAATCTGGAGCCACGCAGGGATCCTATCATTCCAATCTTTTAACCACAGAGAGATGGCATTAAAATTCGCAGCCCAATAATACGTGCGCAAATTTGGATATGAAAGCCCACCTACATCTTTTGGTCTTTCCATGAATTCTTTTCTTATGCGAGCTGATTTATTGTTCCATATATAGGAGGAAATCATTTGATTAAATGCCTTGAAAAAAGACTGTGGTATATAAACAGGCAGTGCCTGAAACAAATATAGAAACTTGGGTACAATATTCATCTTTACAGAGTTTGTTCTCCCGATAAGAGATAGTGGTAAAATAGACCACCTTTTAATATCTTGTTTGCACTGTTCCAGCAGAGGAGTGATGTTACTTTTAAATAGACTGTTATAGGATTTGGTGACTTTTACACCCAGATATGTAAAGGACTCGGCGGACAATTTAAAAGGCAGATTGGGATATTCACTGGCATTACTACTAATGGGGAAGTATTCGCTCTTATTAAAATTTCAGGGGTAGTTGTGATGGGGTTGGTGACATATAATAACAAGTCGTCTGCATAAAGCGAGACAGTGTGAGTTAGGCCACCACGTGAGATACCTTGTATACTATCATTGCATCTAAGAGCTATGGCAAGTGGCTCTATAGCTAAAACGAAAAGTAACGGACTCACTGGATCCCCTTGTTTTGTCCCTCTGTGAAGAGGAAAATACTCAGACGAGATACCGTTGGTATAAACTGAGGCAGTTGGATCAGTGTAAATAAGCTTGATAAGGTGAGTGAAGTTAGGGCCAAAACCAAACCTGCCAAGTGTATAAAAAAGATAACCCCACTCAACCCGATCAAACGCCTTTTCGGCATCAAGCGATATTACTGCTTCTGGGGATGGAGTGCTAGAATCAGTATAGATGATATTAAACAATCGTCTCAGATTAAAATAGGATTGTCTGCCCTGGACAAACCCAGTCTGATCCTCCGAAATGACATGAGGAAGAATTGTCTCAAGCCGGAGTGCAATGGCTTTTGAGAACACTTTGCCGTCACAGTTTGTCAAGCTGACTGGTCTATAAGATGAGCAATCACAAGGGTCCTTATTCTTCTTTAATAACAGTGTAATAGACGCCTGGCGAAGCATAGGCGGAAGGATGTTATTCTCCAGTGCTTCTGCATAGATTGAGAGAAGAAGAGGGGCAAGTTTATCTCTAAATTTTTTATAAAAATCAGTTGGAAACCCGTCAGGGCCAGGGGCTTTTCCACTCTGAAGGGACATTATTGCGTTGTTGATTTCTTCCAGTGTCAAATTTTGTTCCAATCGTTCTTTAGAGTCAGGGTCAATAGTAGGAATGTTCAGATTAGAAAAAAAAGCGTCAAATTGGTTGTGATCAGGAGTTGAATCTGAAGAATATAATTTAGAATAGAACTCTTTAAAGCAGTTGTTAATAGCCTGATGGTCCTCCGTTGAGGAGCTGTCAGGTAGCACAATTTGCGAAATAATACGGGACGCCGCCTTTTGGCGGAGTTGACTAGCTAATAGTTTGGAAGGTTTATCTCCCTCTTCATAGAATCTACTACGGGACTTAAAGATGAGGCTCTCTGCTTGGGAGGTAGTTAAGAGATCAATTTCAGTTTGTAAGCCTACTCTCTTCCTAATCAAATCAGGGGTCGGAGAACCAGATATGAGCCCGTCCAGAGCCTTGATTTCTGAAGATAGCTCCTCAATATTCTTATACTTCATCTTCCTAATATAAGCAGAGCGAGAAATAATCTGTCCCCTGAGATACGCTTTAAGTGTCTCCCAGAGGGTTGAGGCTGAGACGCCATCAGTCCTATTTACCTGCAGAAAGAAATCTATTTGTTCTGTAATGAACTTCACAAAGTCTGAATCAGCCACTAGGAGTGTGTCAAGCTGCCATGTCCGTTTTGTCCTCTGAGTCGGAAGAGTTACCTTAAAATTAACTGGGGCGTGATCAGAAATAATGATTGGATCATATTTGCAATCTGTAATAGAATAGCATTAAGCAAATAGGGGTCAACCAAGAAAAAATCTATCCTGGAAAATGACTTGTGTATATTAGAGTAATACGAATACTCCCTCTTAGTGGGATGTTTAAATCTCCATGGGTCTATAAGTTTAGGTATATCTATAAATGACTGGATTGTTTGCACAGATTTAGACAGTCTTGGTACAGACTGAGAAGAGCGATCCCAGACAGAGTCCATCACCAGGTTGTAATCCCCAGCCATAATCAAATGATAACTATCCAGATTAGGGATGGAGTTTAGCATCTTTTTAAAAAAACTATCATCATCAAAGTTTGGTCCATAAATATTGACCAATACTAAGCGAAGTTGAAACAGCTCTCCCACAACCATCACATATCTGCCATTTGGATCTAGTATAGTGTCTGATACAATGAAAGGAATCTTTTTATTAATAAGTATAGCTACTCCTCTACCTTTACAGTTAAATTGTGAATGAAACATTTGCCCCACCCATTCTTAGTGAATTTTAAGCTGGTCTCGATTTTGAAGGTGGGTTTCCTGTAGGAAAGCAATACCAACCCCAAGATATTGTAAGTGAGAGAGAACCCTTTTTCTCTTGATTGCCTGATTCAGACCCTTCACATTCCAGCTTATAATTTTCATGTCATCTTTACCTGGGACAAGATGTGAATTACTCTGTGTCATTAGAACCACTCAATTCAAAAATACCTGCAATAGGTGCACAAACTGTATATAGAACAAATGCCACATCAAAACTACTACATATAACACATAAACAAGCCTTAAGAAGGCTATCCCCCCCCAGAAAACTTCAAACTACTGCAAAACTGCATTTGCATGCTACCCGCAACGATGGATACTTTTTTAACCATTGATGAACCTCTCCAACAGTATATTAAGTGACCTGTGACATCCATAAGATATCCATAGATCGCAGAAGGTCACTGTAGGGAGACCGGTGGTGATCATAGAGAAAACCCCCCCCAAAGAAAAAATAAAAAAAAATAAAAAAAAAGCATTTAGGAGGGCGTACATATATAGTGTTACGTATGATGTATATACACACCTTCATACACAAAACGTCCACTGCCACTATGAACAATGCTAACAAAATAATACTATAAACATAGAAAATACTGTCAGAAAACATGACAGAATAGCCATATCAAATGAAACCACCGTCTCTTTTAAATGATTACTGAAGTCATTGGCCCGATCATCGAAATTACCTCAATCACCATTCTCCGCAGCGTGTGAGGCAGGGCGTCCGTTATCATCGATTACATTGTTATTGATGTAGGCCAGCGCCCCCGCAGGGTCGGTGAACTTCATACGTTTCCCGTTGTGTGTGAACTGTAGAGTGGCTGGGTAGTAGAGGCCGAACTGGATCTTTGCGGCGTGGAGCTTCTTTTTGGACTCGGAGAAGGCTGTGCGTCGTTTGTTGACATCCGGGCTGTAGTCAGGGAAGATGTGAAATCTTGATCCGTTGAAGGAGAGCGGGCCCTTCTGTCTGGCGAGGCGTAGGATCAACTCTTTAGTTTGAAAATGATGGAGCTTGACAATGAATGGCCGCGGTTTATTGATGCCATCAGCTGGTTTTGGAGCCAAACTCCTGTGGGCTCTATCCACCGATGGCGCCTTCTCAAAACTGTCTTCCCCAAGCACATCGATGAGTAGTTTGGTGATAGATTCTGTTGGTCGTGGGCCCTCTGCATTTTCTGATATCCCCACAATGCGTATATTCTGCCGTCTAGTGTAGTTTTCCAAGTACGCCACCTTCTCCCTCAAAGCATCGTTCTCTTTAGCCAGCGAAGTATGGGAAGCTTCCACGCTGCTCAGTCTCTTGTCGAACTCATTCAGCCCGTCCTCCACATCATTAATTCGTTGGCCATACACACTCAGGATCGAATGTAGAGAGGCAATAGACGCCCGGTTCTCCTCCCGAAACGAGTCGACAGAGGCTTGCACAGCAGTAACTGCATTTGCCAGCGCGTCCATGTTGTTAGCATTAGCACCTGTGTCTGCGCTAACGCTAGCCGAGGAGTTCGAATCGCCTCGTGTTGTGGTCTTCCCACTTTGTTGTTTGGCCTGTTTGGGAGGTATTCATCCACTCATAAGGTAGTAAAGTCACTTAGTGTGCGTTTCCGTCGGAGTTGTTGAATGGTTACGAGGTCCAAAATGTATAAATTTGATACTGGGGATACTCACTACTCATGCTCAAGCGCGCCCCCCATGAGCATTTTTTTTAACCAATTATTTCATAGTTAATAAATCATTTACTATTACATTTATGTTTCCTTCTTCAATTATTAATGCCAGCAGATGCTTGCCTTTTCTTTCTAGCTAAGGAAGGAGAATTAACTTTTGGGAAGAAAGTTTGGTCTTTTATAGGTCCATAGAGGACACTGAGGTGTAGTATTAGTAGTATTTTCATCTTAGAGTGTTTTGCGCCAGTGGATAAAAGGTGCAGATAAAAGAGTCTTTCAATGTGTTGATAACAGCAGGAAAGAGTGTATTGATCTGCCTCAGAGGGCTGCATTTGTTTAAATTGATTCCCACAATCAAAGTCACCCAGAGGATCTCCAGAACTGAGAAAAGGCTGCTGGATGATCTCAGCACCTGCTGAAATAACTGAGTCAGTGTTACTCAGCAGTCCAACCCCGGAGTTCTCTATCGTATCGAGACTATCTCTCTACTGTTACATATTCCATATGTACGGGGCTGATCTCCCTGAGGTCAGGTACAGTACTTCTTTAAGACACACCGGATTGCCTGGCCACGCCCTATGCTATTTCCTATAAAGCACCTCTGCTGGCGTGGAATCACTGATAGTTTGATCGGAACCGTCTCCGAGCGGCCTACAGCTGGAGAGACAGTGTCTTCACTCAGAGAACCAAGGTTACAACGTAACCGAGCGATATTCAATGATCAGTTTGTGCCGTGGGACGGTGTAAAGGTTACGTACTGCAGCAAGATGCCACACAGACTTCAATCAAACCACAACGTTGCTTTTGCTCATACACACATTGTGAACAGTATGAACAAATATTTCATATTGGGGAACAGTGAGTGGCATTACATTCTGTCCAGCTGATGTTTATGATCTTATATAACAGCTGGAATAATTCTTCAGCTGAGCTAGACATCAATAAGCTGTGTTCTCTTTGAGAACATCCATCCGCTCGGTTTTTGTTGGATTACTGTGCAAATAAGTCACATCAAACAGCTGCCCTTAGAAAGCATTTCAATAAATAAAAATATAAAAATATATATATATATATAATATCTGCCCTGCACTCTGTCACGTCTAAAAAATACCATCTAGAAAGACAGGAAACAGCAGGGAACTTTTGTTGTCTCTGTCTTCCTGCAAAATAGTTCTCCAGTATTTTTCTGCATGAAAAAGCAGAGATGTTTGTATCATCCTCATGGCTCTGTGTGTGTGTGTGTGTGTGTGTGTGTGTGTGTGTGTGTGTGTGTGTGTGTGTGTGTGTGTGTGTGTGTGTGTGTGTGTGTGTGTGCGCGTTTGAGAGAGGATCTGTGAAGCTTTGTTTGTTTTTCCATAGTTGGGCAGCTGCTGTATTTGATAGTTTGATTGACATATCTTACATAAAGGCAGGGCAACAACTGGTTTGTTCCTGCAAAATGAAATCATATTAATAATTTATGCTTATTTACAGAAGCTGTACGCACACCGGCGTTAGATTAGAATTTATTTTCCCCCTGTGATATAACACGAAGGAGTAAGTGGGAAGTTCTTTAGTGAATGTTTCTGATATGCCCTTGAGCAAAACATTTAATCCCTGTGTTGCTGCAGTGCAGCTGTTCAACAGGATTCTTTTGTTGTTCCAGATATTTCTGATATATTATGCACAACATGGTGTCATCTTTATTAATTTACTTATAGTGGAAGTTATCATTCGTGACGACGCAGTTGTAAGATGCGACTGTTTTAAACACTGCTGTTTCTGAGATCATTCAAGATTTTAGAGACGTGCGCACCTATCTCACCTTTTACCTGTGAGATGTTTCTGTGCCAGTGTCTTATTTAACTTAAATGAAAGTCTTACAGGTTTTATACATTCTTCCACCACTGTTCATTCACCTGTATCTGTATTTCCATCACAGTTAGGTTTCATTGATATATGAGCTTCACTGTTAGAAAATCAAGTCCACAGGTTTTCTCTCTGGATAGCAGTTGGAGTGGAGCTGTATCATCAATTCTACTTTTATATCATATATAAATAGCTTTTTGTAATGTATTTTTTTAAAGGTCCCATGGCATGACAATTTCACTTTATGAGGCTCTAGTGGCTGTAATTCTGCACCAAGGCTGAATGTTGGGAAAGAGACTTCAGATACAGTATTAGGGGACCACTAAGGTCTATATAAAAGAGACTTCAGAAACAGTATTAGGGGACCACTAAGGTCTATATAAAAAGATACTAAGGTCATATAAAAGATACTTCAGATACAGTATTAGGGGACCACTAAGGTCTATATAAAAGAGACTTCAGAAACAGTATTAGGGGACCACTAAGGTCTATATAAAAGATACTTCAGATCCAAAGAGACTTCAGATACATGTCATGGGACCTTTAAGATTATTTTTGAAAGGATGACCACTAAGGTCTATATAAAAGAGAGGATACAGAAGACATGCAGGAAAAATTAGGGGACCACAGGTCTATATAAAAGCATCAAAAACCCTGGGACCTTTAAGATTATTTTTTTGAAAGGTGAGAGAGAGGGTAGAAGACATGCATAAACCTCTAAATATATGTGCACCTAAACCTCTAAACCCACTGAGCCAACCCGGCCACAATAAATAGCTTTTTTATATTTATATCTCTGACTTTGAGGCCTTCAACAGTTGCGTGTAATGTGAATGTAGTTCAACACTGCCCTCTAGTAGCAGGAAATAACACATGACGGTCTGGAGATGCAAAAGTTGTGTCAGCATAGTTTTTAGCAAGTCTACAGTGTCTCTTTGTCCTTGGGTCGATATAAAGTCTCTGTGACTGACTTTGGATGAAAGAGACTACAAAACAAGATGCCTATTGCAACAGAAACACAAAAAGTGAGACCTTTAAACAGAACACAAAAAGAATTTAGAAGCAGGCAAAGCTTCAGAATAGAAGGATGAAGATGGATGAAGATGATGGAAGTTTGACTGTACAGGAGGAGGGAGGAGTTGAGCCGGGATGGGATAAGGAACACATGCACACATGCACACAAATTGCTTTGTTCAATAATCAGCTTAATGAAGATGATTGTAATCCATTAGATCAGGATTATTGATTGATTCACATGCAGCTTTGGAGCAAGTTATCAGCTGGCAACATTCAGAGAGAACGACTAATTACAAAAAATGAGGAAGGACAACAGACAAAGTTAAGAAGACAGCAAAACAGGGCTGGAGCTCAAAGTTATCGAGAGTGTGAACATATTAATTAGTTAATCACTAATAATTGAGTCCTGATGTGTTCCCGTTGAATATGACACATTCATTTAAGTGGAATTGAATCACCCATATTCAGTTTTATGGTTGTTGAAATAACAGTTTGAAAAGCTGTGTCTACTTATGTGTTGTTGGACACAGACAGAGAGCGGAGGTTGCAGGTGTGGTGCTGAGACTCCTGTTGTGGTGTTGTGCTGTGGTGTCTGTAAAGACAATTGGACCATGATGGTGGGTGTCCAGTCACTATATTGTTACAGCAAGGAGTATTGTGTGTGTGTGTGTGTGTGTGTGTGTGTGTGTGTGTGTGTGTGTGTGTGTGTGTGTGTGTGTGTGTGTGTGTGTGTGTGTGTGTGTGTGTGTGTGTGTGTGTGTGTGTGTCACTGCTACCCATCTTTCTCATTTCATCTCAACACTTTATGAACTGTTGGTGGGTCGGTCATTAGAAACTCATGCTGTGCAGCCAAACTTGGTTTAAATTTACAGAACTTTATTTTAAATTCTATTAGAAAGTTCCCAAAGATGTCAACAATGTCTGCCAAAATTTTGAGGAAATCTGCATAAATTTGATTGAATGATGCAGCCATAGAAACATGGAGACATGGGTTTGAATGTTTAGCTCTGTGAAAGTTCAGTATAATAGAGAAAGTAATGAAAAATGGTGTGTTATGGGGGTCAACTTTTTAATTTGTCACATTCCCATCTAGCCTGGTTGACACCCGACCCTTCTCAGCTGTAACTGAGAGTTGGTCAGGGAAAGGTTCATTGACAGCTCATTTCCAAAGGGGCGTCACCAACGGACGCCGCTCAAATGCCTCTGGGCTCATTGGATAGTCCTTCAACCAATCAGACCAATGATCTGGGTGTCGCTGCGCTTCGGTAGCCGTCATGTTGAATGTAAACAAAAAGCTGCTCGCCGTTGCTGCGCTATTGTCGTCGCGTAAAGCCCGCCTCAGCGGTTGTGATTGGTGCCTCGATTTTGGGGACACTGGAAATGGGTTTGAATGGGCTCTGCGCCAGACTGACATGCAGAGCAAATCTCAAATTTGCCGGAAGTTCGTCAGGGTTTACCCAGGCTAATTTCCATCAGCCTCAGCTGTATTTTGTGTTTAGTGCTAATTAGCACATGTTAGCATGCTAACATGCCAAACCAAGATGTTGAACATGGTAAACATTATACCTAAACATTGGAATGTTAGCATTGTCATTGTGAACACGTTAGCTTGCTTGCATTAGCATTAAGCGAAAACATTACCACATTATTTACATCAGAGAAGCTGGTGGTGTCAAATTCATTTTAAATAATTTTATTTTGGCTCAAACTCAATGTATTTATTAGTGGCCAGGTCCAACGTGTAAAAATATCTTGTATTTCAAGAAACCTTCTGGTTAAATAAAGGATCTTCTTTCTATAATTTATCTATTTTTATCTATATCTTTAAACAAAGAGTAATATTGGCCATTTAGATCTTCTGTATCTCTGATCTCAGACTTCAGTCATGTGTCATTTCACTCAGCCATTACATGCTGGATGCTCTCCAAACAGCTTTGATCTGATGGGTCACACTGGTTCAAAGCCAGATCAGCAAACTCATTTGTGCGCACTAAGTTGCATGGAAAATTGATTCAAAGTACATGAGTGTGGTTTGGCCAGTGGTTTGCCTCTAATCTCTGCTGTGATTGGTTGTTTCCAGGTAATCCACCATCCAAACCCAATAAAAAGACCTTAAAGCAGCGGTTCCTCAAACTTCTCCCCTGCTGTCGCTCTAGCTCCAGCTCTTCAATTTCTCAAAGCAAGTATCAGAACACACAGTCCATCATCAATCAGATTCCCCTTCATATGAATTTAGTCAGCGAGATCATTTTTTTCACTCTTACATTTTTCTTACTTTACTTTATTTTCACCGCCTTTTTTCTCTGAGCAAGGTGTTTTTAGGGAGTAACTCTCTCCATCCCTACATGCAGGTAATATAACTGATGATGATGAGCTGTCAACGGTACGTTACCGACCGCAGAGGCTCGACCATCTCGTACATCAGACCAACTTCAGCAAGAAAGAGCTGCAGGTCCTCTACCGGGGATTCAAAAATGTCAGTCAAAGATTCCTGTCAATGTTTGATTTGTGCACTCTTTTTTTGTGCACTTTCTTTTTTTTTTACTCCTTTTTGAATTATATATATGCACGAGAAAGCCTGTGTGTGTTTTTCTTTGACATCATTTTGTGTTTTTTCCTTTCCACAGGAGTGTCCCAGTGGTGCTGTTGATGAACAGACTTTTAAAAGCATCTATTCCAAGTTCTTCCCTCAAGGAGGTCAGTCGGATCCTCCTCATCAATCACATTTTGAATCCTTATTTTACATTTATTTTGCCAACTTTTTACCAGCATTTTTCTGGTATTAAAATATCAACAGTCCAAATAGGAACCAGTAAGAGATTGATAAGGAATAATTGTAAATCTTCCATCTTCATTATCCCTGTTTCAGGTCATGCTCTCTGCTTTAAGCTGTGCTCATCATCTGCATTCGTCTTTGCTAAGACTGACAATCTGTGGTCCAAGGGTCAATTATATCTTGAGCTTGTAAAATCATGTTTACAAATAATTTCAAAGCCTGTGTATAGTTTATAACTCTTTGTCGACCTGTGGGGGAAAAAAATCACAAATTCAGGTTTGTGAATGTGTAGAAAAGATTTGTAGTTATAGGAAAACATTGACTACTTAGAACCGTGTGAAACTCTCCCCATTTAACTTTGACCCTGCTTTAACAACCAAAAGCAGGACCAAAATGTACACTTTTTTATTAAATATGTGTGTAAGTTCATTGTCGTTTGTGGGCTTTGGGTGCTGAGTCGAACTCACAGCTTTCTACTTTAAATCTGTAGTCACATGTTTCCCAAAGCAGCTATTTTACACAGCCTATGTGTTTCACAGTTGATTCAATTTCTGCACACATTTTATTTAGACATTATCAAATGTTTCTATAACTACAAACCTGTTCCACAAACATTCAAAACATTAATTTGTCACGTAAAGTCTTTTCACGTTCACAAATGGTGATATAAAACCACAGGCTTTAAAGGTCCCATGGCATGAAAATGTCACTTTATGAGGTTTTTTAACATTAATATGAGTTCCCCCAGCCTGTCTATGGTCCCTCAGTGGCTAGAAATGGCGATAGGTGTAAACTGAGCCCTGGATATCCTGCTCTGCCTTTGAGAAAATGAAAGCTCAGATAGGCCGATCTGGAATCTTCCCTTTATTATGTCATAAGGGGAAAGGTTACCTCCCCTTTCTCTGCTTTGCCCGCCCAGAGAATTTGGCCCACCCATGAGAAAGAGAGAGACATCATGGCTTTCAAACAAGCGAAGCATGGCAGTTGGTCAAGGTCACACCCCCACCATCCACCTGGCATGGCACATCCTAAGGAAAGCTCATTGTGGGACTGGCTCTAGTGGCTGTAATTCTGCACCAAGGATGAATTTCGGGAAAGAGACTTCATATACAGTAGTAGGGGACCACTAAGGCCTATATAAAAGCATCCAAAAAGCAACATGTCATAGGACCTTTAAGATTATCATTTCACAATCTCGAAACCTTGCTGACTTATTTCCTCTTTCCTCCAGATTCAAGTATGTATGCACATTTCCTGTTTGAAGCTTTTGACATCCACAACAATGGATCGGTCAGCTTTGAGGTGACTTTTCCATCCCATCACTCTCTGCTGTCCAGCCAAATGTTTGTTTCCTCCTTAATTTTCTTCACTTCTGTGTTTTCTTCCTTTCTGCTCCATAGTGGCACCTCTGTACTTTTAAAAGACAGACAGCACAAAGACTCTTCAAAGAATGCTCCTACTTTTATTCTGTTGTTTTATCGTAAAGCTATTACTTGTTCTTTTTTGCTACTCTAGACTACCATCTGTCTTTCTAGGTATAATAACTCTTTCTAAAATATTTCAATTATTCAAATACAAAAAAAAAACATAAGATACATTTTTCATATAGATTGTCTTGGCCAGAACACACACACAAGGTTGAATTATAAAAATGTCAATATTCCTCTTCCCTCTTTTAGTACCTTATTCCTCTTGCTTTCATCTTTACCTTTTGACTCACTCATTCTGATGCCACTGTCACATTCCTGATCTTCTTTTTGCCCTAGGACTTTGTCGTAAGTCTTTCCATCATCTTAAAAGGTTCCATTACTGATAAACTCAACTGGGCCTTTAATCTGTACGATCTTAACAAAGATGGCTGCATCACCAGAGAGGTATTTGAATCGTTCTCTCTTTCTCTCTGTCTTGTGTTTATGTCGGCAGCTTTTGGTGGCTCTTGATTCGTTCTGATTTCGTTTCCCTCCCTTCTGTCTGTCCAGGAGATGACAAACATCATGGACTCCATTTATGACATGATGGGAAAGTATACTGATCCCTGCATGAGGGATAATGCTCCCAAAGAGCACGTTGACAACTTCTTCCAGGTAAAACACACAAACCAATAAACCAAAACGCTCCACATCTCCCAACACTAAACTCAACATGAGACAAAGAATCTGTTCAAAACAAATGCCCTGCTTGTTTGATTTGATTTCCTTTTGCAATGTTCCACTTGGAATTCACTTTAAAACGTATTTTAACTTTAAATTGTGCTTTTACACAGTTTGTATGTACTGCAAATAAAGGTTATTACTGTTTTATATCTCACCAGAATTACTCAGCTAAAGCATCAATTATAATGTACTGGTACAACATGTTTTGTGCACTATTCATATTCAGTCATTTAACTAGAGGACAGGACATATACTGTAGATAGAAAATGAACACCTAAAACACTCTGGTTTATTTGTTTTTCTCTGTATGTTTTTTGGGGATTCTTAAAGGTACCCTGTAGGGTTTTAGGCCACAGGTGGCGCTATGGAGAAACATTTTAATGAGCAGGTCCCTGATTTATTTGTATGTCTTGCAAATGCATAAGGATGCATATGCATGCACACGAGTGTGTGGCAATGCTTTCCCGCCGCTAGTTTCAGGCCGCTCCACTGATCTACTAACCTGACTCCGCCAGATGGATTGCTTCGCATTTGCTCGGCATATCCATCTGGGAACTTTCCGTTGGCGAACTTTTGGGAAGGGGCGGAATACTGGTTATTTGATTGGATGAACCATCTGTCTATCACCTATGTTGGTGAAAGACGGGCCAAATCAACCAATCAGATCCACGAAGCGTATGAAAATACAACCACAAGCCCGCCCCTGCTGCTGCAGGCAAAGCATAGCTCGTTAGCTCAGCATGCAAGCAACATGTCGGTAAAGGATATTTGCCATTTGTGTAACGAGAATTTAGGAATAAAAGGCACCATTTCAAGTTCCCGGACCATATTCCAAAAGAAGGATCCAAGAGAAAAAAAGCATTAGCGAGCGGCTAACAGAATTAGGGCTACCGCTGGCTGAAAATACTGGTTAGCTGATTGGATAAACCATCGGTCTATCACCACCTAACCCACCTCAAAACCAACGCTGATTGGCCCGGTGGTTTGGCTAACGGCTCCAAATTTTCTCTGCCTCAAGATGCCAGACTGATCTGCGAGTGGAAAACTGGAGCTTGCGAGATCAGGACGGTCTCACGAGGCTACTGATCTACAGACGTTGGTGTTAACGCGGCAAGCAAACTCCACAGGGTACCTTTAAGTTAACCTCTCTGCCGTGTGTGTTGTATTTTCCAGAAAATGGACAAGAACAATGACGGAGTGGTCACCATCGAGGAGTTCTTGGATACATGCCAAAAGGTTTTCCGCATCAATTTTTTACAACAATACCAAATGCACATTTAATGACTTACAAAACCTCCATTTCCATCTGCAACTTCTTTAGGAATTTAACCTTGTTTTCTCCATCCAGGATGAAAGCATCATGCAGTCCATGCACATGTTTGACAATGTGATCTAAAGTGGACATAGACATAACATTTCCCCTGCTGCCTGGAGTTCTTCTACAGTCATTCTGCGCCAGCCAGAGTGGAACGGGGCTTCTGGGCCCTAAACAGAGTGGGGCAGGGTGCAAAGGGCATTGTCCTGAGGATAGCTAACCCCAAACCACCTTTTCTTGTGAAATGTTTTATTTTATTAAACGTGTACAGGAAGGCATCAACAGGTGGACTTTGCTGTTTTAAGATTTTGTAGACTGATTTGAACAAGCATATTTAATGCTGTAAAAACAAAGCTTAAAGTGCCCATATTATGCTCATTTCAGGTCCATAATTGTATTTTGAGGTTGTACCAGAATAGGTTTACATGGTTTAATTTTCAAAAAAACACCATATTTTTGTTGTACTGCATATTGCTGCAGATCCTCTTTTCACCCTGCGTTCAGGTCTCTGTTTTAGCTACAGAGTGAGGCATCGCACTTCTATCCCATCATTGTTGGGAGGCGCACATGCGCTGTAGCTATAGGATCACATCAGCTAGCTGTTTGTTTCAACAACTTAAGTTAGTACAAGGCAGGATTAGCCGGGAGACTTCTTCTAAACGAGAGTGCACTTCCAACTTTGCGTGGAATACCTGCAGAACAGGGACATGGAAGTAGTTCTTTTGTAGATTATGGTGAACTAGTGTGTGTTGTAGCAGTGTTTTGCCATTGAGAACGACCTAGCATGCTAGCGCTAGCATGCTACGGTTAGCCACCTCGTCTTGGCTACTGACGTAGAAAGACCTGCAGATTTTGAGCAGCTCACCCGGAAACTGAAGGACAGTCAGAAACCCGTATCTCACTCAAAACAGCATGGATGTTTTATTTTCCAAGTTTGTATGCGTGTGGAAGCACCAGAGACACAAAATAACACCCCAAATCTCAGAAAAAGTGTTTTTTTCATATTATGGGCACTTTAATAACAATAAGCATTGATGAACAGATGGTTCAAAAACAGCAGATACAGTAGGTGACAGACCTCTTCACTCATACAAATGACTATCAACTTATCATATTTTCTCTATTGCATGAATGAATGTGCAGACACATGGAACAAATTGAACAATGTTTAATTTGTTGTAAAGTATCACACACTGTCTATACTCACAGTTAGACTACAATGAAGGGACGGCTCTAATGAAGAGATGAAGTTTGAAATCAAGCAATAATCTTAAAGTAACTGTCACCACTCACATTTATTGTAATATATTGTGTCTGCATGTCGGTTTTGACTGGCCATTCAAATGTTGGATCAAAGTGTTGATATTTTTTCTATATGGATGTGGTAACAATGATGATGAAGCTGAATAAAACTACACAGTTGCTATGCAAAAGCAGATTATTATTGGATGATCCAGTAACGTCACGGTTGTCCTTGGCTTCTTCTTGTTACAGGTTCTCTATCCACAAGTTCAGAGGTCATCTTTGACATTTTTGTTTTTTCTTTTGCAAAATCTAATGAACCAAAACAGAGAGCAAGTTAAAGAGACATAAGAAAGTTTTTTCTTATTCAAATCTTACATTTTAATCTCAAACAAACATGCAGCAGAGCCACAGAGGCAGTGTGTGGGGGGTGCAGAAAGAGAGGAGCTGGGGAGCATGAAGATGCTTTGAACTGAGACCTGCAGCTACTTTGAGAAAGACCAACATTGACTTTTAGAAAGAGCACAATCACTAGAAAAACCACTAAAAGAAAATATATTCTGACCAACTCAGAAATATGGTTAGAGAGTGAGAGAAATAAAAGATGCAGCAAAAGGCAGATCAAAAATTGTAAAAATAGAAAGATGGAAATTGATTGAGCCTCAACACAATCCAGCAGTATCTAATATCTGCCCACTGTGGCAAGAACAATGGCACAAAAACATTATTATATAAACAAACATTATTATCTTTGTAGAAGGGACAAACACCAATCTGGTAAAAAATAGGAAATGGAAGATCTGAAGGAAGCAACAAAACAGGCCGATTTTCTGTAGGGGTAGGACTAGATACGGTAAGCACAAGGGTCCTTTCTACTCATTTTTAGACAAAAAATATAAATGTATGTTTTACATATCGGCCAATATTTTATTTTTTTATATACATGTATTTTTTTTAAATGTTAAAAATAAAAAGGTTTAAAAAAAACGGCACTTGGTGAAATAAACTCCCTTATAGAATCAGATTTTTTTTTGTTTAAAGACCAATTCTCCTCTAATTAACCAGAGGAAAAAACCGTATGTTACCATTTTGTGTTTCAAGGATTAGAACACTTACTTCATTTGACTAAAATAAGCAAAAAATATGTATTTCTATGGTTTAAAGTTCTGTTTGATTCATCAGATCATAAAAAGGAGCCTTTTCCAGCTGCTTCAGACAGACCAATACGGAACTTGACCGCATCCCATCAATGGGAGGTATGAGCCAGTAAAGGGTTCATTTTATATGTACTGTATGTGCTGCACTTAAACTGTCTGTGTGTCAATCACTGGTCATGTAAACTCATTCATTCTCCCTTGTGGGGGGAGGGGCTTAGGAGACTGTTTGGGCTTTACCAGAAAGGGGGGTGGGACTGAGAAGTTGTTGATGTTCAAATTCTTTGGCTAAGTCCTGGATCTTCACAATCCTACCTACAGGACCTTTAAATAATAATAAAAAAAATGAAGAAAAAAATCACAGCTATCCTTAACTTCTGTTTGGGAGAACACACCATTATACACCCTGAAGACTTAACGTGTTGAAACTGATGAATTGATAAATAATGTCATACCAACAACCAAACTAATGTGTAATTTCATTATGGGTGTAAGAATACCTGAGTTATTGTAATGAACTGAAAAAACAGATAAATCATTTCAAACATGGACACCAATAATAGGTTTAATATATCCTTTATTTTTATTAAACAAAATTTCAGTAAAAACTCTTAAGTAGAAAGACAAATTTCCCTGTCAGTAGTTTGCTCCAGCTGTAGGGCCGTCCCCAACTATATCATCACGTGTTGAAAACATCTGTAAAACCACTGTACCCACATTGTTGTTCTGCAAATCAATCACGGTTACATACGATCTTTTCTTTAAATTCTGTTCGTAACAAAAAGACATCTTTGTTAATATTCTGGTAATGCCGGATAATGTGTGAACCTTTCCCAGTCAATAACTTAGAAAAGATGAGAAACTATCCCTAAAAACAAACCACCATCTTGGTGGTTCTTGGCAGCCCTACACTGCTCTCTAAGAGGTCTCTCCCCATCTCTTTGTTTGTTCACTCCTACTGAATTAGCGCCGCGAGACAGAATGAGTGTGTTAACCGACTCTTAACTGTTGGGTCACAGCGGGAGAAAGTTGACAGTATATCGTGTTAAAACTACAGCGTAAACAGCAGTGTCTGTTACAAAGGCGTTAAGTAAGAAAGAGAGCGGTGAGCAGGTGCACCGTGCATGTTGAGCCAACTCTGGCAGTGTTTTCAACTATTATTCTCTTTTTTTCCCCCTTTTTCTTTATAAAAAAAAAAAAAAAAAAAAAAAAAAAAAAAAAAATTTAAAAGAAAGGAGGAAGCTACACGATTATCATCACAAAATAAAAATCTCTTTGGCATAGAATACCCACCCAAAAGCGTAAACACACACAGACACACTCACATGCGCACGCACACACTCTTAAAGAGGTTCTCTAACAAAAACCTAAAAGCATCGTCATCGTCATTATTATCAGCAAAATTATGCTATAAAACAAAGTTGAGCCCTGTTAAGATTATGAGTCCCGTACTCAGTGATAATTGCATATATTACATCAGGCTGAGAGCAGAGGGAGTAATCTCTACCGACGACTATATTCTCTTCTGCCCCATTACGTCCTATGTCAGCTCCTCCGATTCCCTTTCTCCCCCGGGTCTGTAAGAAGAGGAAAGAGAAAAACCCACAGAGCTGATTTCACAATATCAAGTTATTATGTTTTAGAAAACAAACATCAGACTTTAAAAGGCCAATCTGACAATCTACTTTCTTACTCAAGCTTCTTACTATGAGTGATGGGCTCCAGCACAAACACAAAATTTTCTGCCAAAAGTTCAAACAGTCGTTTACTTTTAATTCACAAGAGAAATTTCTGCATTTGTGTTTTTGTCTGGGCTCCTTTAACTGGTTTTAAGAGGGCGGGAAAAAAGGTGATGTCATATACTTCCCTAAACCAATCAGGATAACAGTCACTTATATTTTGGCAGAAGAAGCATTCCAGATGTTGCCTGATTTTAGACAGAATTGTCTTTTTTCCATCTTCAGTCTGGCATTGCCTAAACTTCAAATTTTCCTCAACCCAACACTAGAGACCAACGTATCCGCCTGAATCTAACGTCATTTTAAGTTGACATTACGTCATTTTTTTTATGACGTCGGGGGATATTGAGAGAGCTTGACATCATCATTAGTCCCGGCCACTGATTGGCTAATCGTTATTCCCCCGGCCGTGGCACTCATTGGATCGATCGTTTTCAACCAAGAAACCGCTGTTTCATGTTTAATCTATTCTTGTATTTTATCTTATTCATACTTTTATAGTGCACTGTAGAATATGTTATTATTAGCACTCCTGTATCATAACAGTTGTGTACCTGAGTGTTATACTCTTAATAAATAATACCAACAGATGTTCTTTTTTCCCCCCCAACTTATTAAGTCTTCATTATTTAAATTTATCGAGAACAATTTTTAAAAACAAGTTTTATATTTTAGACAACCGATCCCGATTGGCTGAGGTAACGTTTTGCATGTACTGACCCTTAAAATTCACGGTACGGTTGTCTCTCGTAGGCCAAGCTGGCTTCGTAATCCTCGTGCATCATATTTCCGTCCATGCCGTCCATGGGCACGTCAGCTGCATACCCTACGTAGCCTGGGAAACCAGCGTCCATCTCTGCAAGAGATTACAATATGTTTTTTTTTTCTTTACTTGTTACACACTGGACCAACAGATGATGTTATTTAGCTTCCTTTGCACTTAATAGGGTTTAGTTACTGCTGTGGTCATGAACAGCAGCATAATAAATTGTATTAGCTAGTGGAAATCATCCAACCGTTTAGGCACACCGTGATCAGAGAGAGAGAGAGAGAGAGAGAGAGAGAGAGAGAGAGAGAGAGAGAGAGAGAGAGAGAGAGAGAGAGAGAGCCTAGTCTCTTTTTTTTTTCTGAGACACAGAAAATACCAAGGCCATACAAGGAGAAAAGTTATAAAGGAAAGGACGTGAATTAGGAGTTAGATGCAAACATAGATAAGGAAAAGACCAGGAAGGAGACCTTTGAGACTTGGCAATGAGAAATAGGTAGTGATGTAATACAGTAAGAGAACAAAGACAAGGCAAAGTGAATGAGATAAGAATGTGACAATGTGAAACAGACACTGACAACTACAATATGAATAAAAAAAAAAAAAAAAAAAAAAAAAAAATCAAAGCTAGGCATGTGCTGCTTGAGTCATTAAATATATTATAATATTATAAATAAATATAAAAATATAATATTTTTTTTTAACTTTTAAATTTTTGCTACCAAATGATGATGGTAAATAGGATCTTTAGGCTGCAGCAGGGAGGAAACCCGTAAACAGATTACAGTTTACGGGCTGCAGATTACCCTGTGGTTGAGTGACCCAGTGCGGAGGAATGTGCTGCATGTGCACATTTCAGTCATAGTTACTCACCATCTGGATAGGGTCCATCCATGGGGGCACTGTTATGGGCCTGCAGGGGTAACGAGAGGACAAAGGTCAAATAAAGTCAGCACTTTTTTTTTAAAGCTTTGTAATGGTCCTTAAAAAGTATTATTAAAAGATGATATAATGAAGAACCAGTTTCTTGAAAACCAATGTACTTTATAACTGCTATCAGTATTCTATTAAGGTGCCAACATGTAAGATGTAACCGCAGAGAGTTAAAGGGAGTTTAAAAAATGTCTACTTTAATGTTTAGTTGTCCTATCCTGGCAGTGGAGGGCGCCAGACACTCACCATCTCCCAGGAAGTGGGGTCGTGTTTGAACAGAGAGTGCGTGAGCTCCACAGACACTCGCTTCTTGTAGTCGGAGTTCTTATCCTCGGAGATACGGAAGAGCACAGCTGCAGCGTAAGTGGCTGAGGGGGAAAAGAATCAGGACATATTCAGCAATGTACAAAAACCATACACTCCTTTTTTTTTTAATAATAATAATAATAATAATAATAATAATAATAAGTTATAGTGTTGGTGTATTGAAAGGAACACAAATCCAAGTCCACATTTTAGTCTGAAAAGCACCACAGGTTAAAAGATAAAGTAACAGCGAAAACATAATAGTTTTAGTGCTCACACCAGTTACTACATGAGTGACTTGCAGTATTTTACTTTTATATAACTCCCTGAGGCATTATGGATGTGGTGCATTCAAAGCATCAGTTATAAAGCCTTAACAGCATAATGTTAGTGAGCCTTGTCTAATTCAGCCATGGTACTTCCACATGTAAATGTAATATAAGACATACTTTTAAGTAGCTGAACCTGGTGATTTAAGCAAGAAATTTGCTAAAAATTTGCTAAAAATCCATTTTGAACATTTCCCCCCTCAATGTGACCAACAAATAGTGTGGCGAGGTAAAATAACCAAATTTGATATCTTGGAAAATAAAACCATACTCACTTTCTTGCCGAGAGTTAGATGAGAAGCTCGATGCCACTCTCGTCGGTGAGAGCAGTATCATACCAACTTCTCATCTAACTCTTGGCAAGAAACAACAAAAAAGTAATAAAAGATAAGTAAATACCTTCATTGAAATTGTACCTAAAGTTCGATGTGTATTTTTTAATGTGCCTACTACCCATAAAGGTAGTTCAGACTAACACTGCACCCTATTTAGTGATCAGATTGTATTATTGTAATAAAGCCAACCATATGTCATAGTGAAATGCATTGGAGTAAAAGTATACAGTCTCACAAAATGGACATGGTACCTGGAAACTGCATTTACAGTAAGTACAGCGCTTGGGTAAATTGACTGTTCCTTTCCACCTATGAGTAAATGCTACATTACGGTAAGCTAATGGCAGTGCATTATCTGGGTGTCCTACCAATGCCCTCGTTGTTGGAGTGCAGCAGGTCCATCAGCGGAGCAGACGCTCCCTCGCTGTCGATGAGCTCAGCTGACTGTTTGTCCAGGGCCAGCTCACACAGGATGCCCGCTGCCACGCGCTTCACGTTGTCCACCGGAGAGTAGAGGAGCTGGAGAGGAGGAGGAGGAAGGAAATGAGTAAAAACAAAACAACCTAAAACCTAAGGAAGTTGATCATCAAGACAAGGAAGTAGGGCTGGGCGATATGGAGAAAAATCGGATATCACAATATTCTATCACGATATTGTAGGGTGGACAATTGGTGCTTTAAAAAAATATTTTTAAAATTAGATTTTAGATAAATAATCAACAATGTAGATATAATGACTAAGTGGGTAAAGGTAAATAATAAGAACAGCTTAAACAGTCTGGTAAGTTCAAAAAATGACAACACTTTACTGTAATGCAGCCTGTAAAACTAGGAAAAGACAACACTTGTGCCATATTAGGATATCCTCAATCTAAGACGATATCTAGTCTTATATCACTATATCCATATAATATTGATATATTGAGAGAGAGCTAAGTTACCTGAACAAACAGAGGAATGGTCTGCAGGTTGGCGATCTCCGCTCTGTTGATGGGATCTCTTGCCAGGATGTGCAGAGCTCCTGTGGAGCCCTCCACAATCTCCTCCATCCTCACTCCATCCTGACGGAGCAGGATGGAAAGAAGAAATGTCACTCAGGGATACAGAAATTCATTAATAAATTACAACTACTCATTTCCACAATCCCTTAAACCCACAACGTAATTAGTGAATATAAGCATCCTAAACTAGCCCCATATGTACCTGGTATGTCTGCTGGGTGGATGAACCATGTTTCTGGGCATCCTGGTGGGCTTTAAGTAGCAGGTTGACCAGACGGGGGATTGCTCCAGCGTCCCTCAGAGGGCCCTGGTTCTCTGGGCACAGGGCCAGGTTGCGGATCAGGCCAACCACAGCCTTCAGGCAGTGAAGACAGGAAGACATACGGTCATGATACTGTTCACCATTACTGTATTGGTCAGCAAGTAAAACAAGGCTGACAACTTCAAGCTTCTCCATTAGAAATGCAAACTAAAAAAATAAATAAAAGAGATTTAGATCATTTTCCCTGCCTAAAGCCTTGTCTTATAAAACATACTGTTCCTGCTGTCATGTCATTTCATGCTCTTTCAGGCTGATGGAGACTCTGGCCTTCTGCCGGAACTGCCATCCCCTCTGTCCATCTGTCCCACCATTTCCCCCAGTCTCTCTCTTTGGACCAAACCACTATCTCCTCAATGGGTTTGTTTCACAGTCCTAACTTATGTTCCCTCAAACCACCTGCTTTCAGTCTACCCCGGCTTCCCACCATCTTTTGTAAACCCCCACTTTAGTAGGAAAACACTCACTTCCCCCATCTACACTAACCTATGGGCTTAACCCTTGTGTTGACTTTGAGTCACATTGACCAGTTTTCAATTTTTGTTTTGTATCAGAAAATATGGGACGTAGAAATAAGCGCTGAAAATGTATAGAAGAAAAATTTAACAATTTAAAACGTTGGAAAAGCAAAAACAAACGTCAAAAACGTCAGGGAAAAAAGTGTTTTTTTCAAGGTTGACGCAAAGACAAAACAAGGGTTAAATAACTAAATAAAAATAAATTAGGCATTTCCCAACTAATCGGTATCAACATTTATAATGGCCGATAAAAAAAATAAAAAAAAATCTTTTTTTTCTATTTTATATTCATTCATCAGAATCATTTATAATGACAAATGACAAATGATTCTGATAATTGAATATTACAAAAATAAAATAAAAAACGGACAAAACCATGTTATGAGTGTTGGCGTTGCATAGTTTGTCCACCAGAGGAAGCTCTACAACGTCCCTGTTGGCAACACTTTGATTTTGTTGTTGTTATTGTCTTTTTGTTCAAAGGACGTAAAAGTTTCATATCTTAAGTTACGCATTTCTGGATTTTTTTTAAAATACATATCGGCCGATGCATCGGAATATCGGATTTTTAAATCAAATATTTGTATCGGTATCGGCTTTAAAACTCCATTGTCGGTCGTGCTCTAGTTTAAATGTAATTTCAAAGACTGTGGTCGCATATCACTCTTTTGCATAGGGATTTGACAGGATGAAAAATTAGGTTAATCATTTAATGATTTACGAAAATCACTGCAAAAGCTTAAAATCTCATTGACCCTTTTTTGAGCCCAAACTATCCCCCCCGCCCCCCAATCCCTCCCTCGCTTCTCTTTACCTTGATGACAGGCCAGTAGTAGGGTTGGTTGAGCAGCTTGACGATGGCGGGGATGCCGTAGTATCTCCTCACAGCATTCTGCGCTACCTCAGCCTGTTGGTGGCGGGATGTCAGGTGGCGCAGAGCGCAAACGGCAGGTTCAGTCACGTCCTCCTTCTCACCGGCACGCAAGATGGCGTGGATCAGCGCCTCTACGCCGTTGCCCTGGGTGACCAGAGTTTTATTGTGGGCATTGTTGCATGTGAGGTTTGACAGGATGCCTGTGGCGCAAGTGAGCATGTTGAGGTCGTCTGAACTAAGCAGGCCCACCAGCACCTGCAGAAGGCTTTCCATGCCCTCCTGAAACAGGAAGAGAAAAGATTTCAGAAAGTTTCTCGGATGCCGAATTATGGCAAAGAACAAATTCAGAATTTCAAGAGTAGAAGAAAAAAGGTTAAAGTGAGAGTGTGGACACAGACCTGCTTGGTGGCAGCATCAGACAGGTTCCTGAGCGTCCACAGACAGTTCTGCATCAGACGCTGGGTGGAGCCTGTGAGGTGTTTACCCAGAGCCTGCATCCCACCTGCAGGGAACGGAGAAGTTAAATCACTCCGCTCTGTCGTTAATTTAGCTGTCATGTAGCGCTGAGGTTGACAAGTAGACACAGTAACATTGTGTTTTAAGGGAACCAAAAAAATGACACACACCTGTAGGACTACCACACACACCCACACACACACACCCACACACAATTACATACCAGCCTCTACAATGGCGGGTTTGTTGCTGGGGCACACAGAGAGGACTTTGAGCACACGGCTTGTGGTCCACAGCAGCTTCTCATAGCTGTAGTTTCTCATGATGTGAACGAGGCCCTCAGGACCCCCATTGGAAAGAATGATCAGCTGTGAGAGAGAGGGACTGTGTGAGTATACAAAGTGCAGATGGGGTGAAAATAACTTTATTTAAAGTGCACATATTATGCTTTTTAGCTTTTTCCCCCTTTCCTTTATTGTGTTATATATCTTTTTTGTGCACATTATAAGTTTACCAAGTGAAAAAGCCCAAAGTCCACCCCAAAGGCACTTAACATCTCCAACAGAAAACACTGTTCACAAACTGCTCCAAACAGCTCTATTGTAGTCCAGCCTTTACTTCCGTGACAAACGTGCGTCACTTTGTAACACACGTTATAATGCTCGCCTAGCTGCTAGCATGGCACGCCCTCATACTCTGCTTCTGACTGGCTAGTAGTCCTTACCTAGCTACTGCGCATGTGCGACTCCCAACAAAGATGGAATAGAAGTGTGATGCCTCACTCTGTAGCTAAAGCAGAGGGCTCAACACAATGCAATACACAACAAGATGGTGTTTTTTTGATAATTAAACCATGTAAACCTATTCTGGTACAATCTCTACATACAATTATGAACCTGAAAATAAGAATATATGAGCACTTTAACTTTTATAACTATTTTTTTAAACTTAGGAACGTTTTGTAAAAGAAAACCTTACGGTTCACAATGAACTAGTCTACAAAGCTGTGACCCGTCCAGGCAGATAAACACCAATTAATCATTTTACTACTCTCAACAAATAACCACACCCATACCCCCGCTATGCCAGCACCTGAACAACTCCGTTCACATGCCGCACCCACAACTAAATGCATGCACACACAAGCACAACAGTGTCGAATTACAGTACGTGGCTGGTTGGACACACACACACACACACACACACACGGACAGACACAGACACAGACACACACCTTGCTCTCCTGGTTGCCATAAGAAAGCAGCTGCAGACAGTCTGAGGTGATGGCCAGGAACTTGGGGTTGCTCTTCTTCAGCAGGGGAACCATCTTCTGCAGCCCGTCAGCCAGACGAACAGCCATCTTTGCTCCTTCCTGGTGCAGCAGCAGGTTGTGGAGCGTGGTGATGGCGTAGAAGAGCACAGACTCCATGGGAGAGCTGTGGGAGAGAAACACAGGTGGGTTAAGTCAGCAACAAATGGCATGTCCAGTTGCCATACATGAAATGTCCTCACTGTTAGATAACACATCACTTGAAATGTACAAAGTAATTGGAAGTATTTTTTTGTTTACTTTTTCGTTAGACCTACTTTCTTCCACCTGCCTCATGTACTTCTACTTGAGTCTGCTATCGACATTGCCAAAAGGTCTTCTCTAAAAGTGTTTTTAGGATGGATTTTGTCTTTCATACCTACACTATAAGAAAGAGTACATTTCCCAACATATACAGACCACAACAAGGATCAAAGTCATAAGTGACTGAAGACAAATTACGTCCTCTCTCTTTCTTTTTGTCCGGAAGTACCTGAGCATGCGGACCAAAGCAGGGATGCCTCCACACTTGAAGATGGAGAGCAGGCCCTCTCTCTGGTGGGACAGATTGTGGAGGATGCTGGCTGTGGCCCGCGCTGTCTCCATGTCGCTTGTGTTCTGCATCACTCGCACCACCGCCGCCACCATCTGAGGCGACTGCATCATCGCACGCCGCGACGCCTCCTTGCGTGTAAGCTGGTTGACAATCTGTGCTGCCTTGCTGACCACCACCTGATGAGAAATGAAGAGGGGAAAAGAAGAGTTCATTTTTATGTGCACTTGAAAGTGACTGTGCCTGGTTTTAGTGCTTCTTCTATAATTCTATAATTATACATTAAGGCTTCAAATTACCTTCCAATTTGTCTGACCAAATACATTTTTTAAAATGACATTAAACAGGAAAGCAGCAAATTTGAGAAGCTGGAACCAGGAAGTGGCAGGTTTCTTGATTAAATTACTTAAACTTTTAATGGATCATCAAAATGAAAGGAATAATTCGATATGCATATTTCCAAAAATGGGAAGGTTTACTGTTAATCATTTGTGCAGCAGTAATGCATTTAACTCAATATAATTATCTCATAAGAACCTTAATAATGTATCCCATAACAGCAAATTTGACCAAAATACTGCAATCATCACCTGGTCTTCATCGTTGAGCAGTTTAGTGAGCTCAGGCACAGCGCGTGTGGCCAGCTCGGCGTCGTCCTGGTAGTTGATCAGATGGATGATTGCTGTCTTGAGCATTTGGGAGGGCTCGGCCAGCTGCTGGACGTTGGTCATCTGGGACGGGTCTATCTGAGTCGAAATGATGGTGGTGTTTCTCTCCAGCGTCTCTGGGAACATTGCAGCCCGCAGCCGCTCTGCTCTGGTGTGGGGGGCATCCATGTCTATAGAGGAAGTGAGATGATGACGATGATATCACAGCGCATATGTAATTAACCCTCCTGTTGTCTTCGGGTCACATTTGACCCATTTTCAATGTTTCTATAGCAGAAATTCGGGTTCTCTTTCAACCAAATTGCCCAAAAGTAACACGGACGGTTACATATAACGCTCTTCACAAGTCAAATTAAAGATCAGTTCACTACCATCATTCACTTTTGAGTGTTTTATTTGATTTTATAGCATTATTCTGACTAAATTTTGACAGTCTGAGATTATCCAAAATCCTCTAATCTTAAATATTAGTCAAAATAATTCATACTTTCTGCTTTTTTAAAAACACAAAAATTAGATATAATTACAAACAGGCTAGATGAGGTTTAATGAACATTTATGAGTGTAAAATGAGTGGTAATAGTGTATACTGGTGGTAGTGGAAAAAAAGCACAGAGAACTTCGAAAAATGCTGCAAAAACATAGAAAATAGAGACAAAAAAAAACGTAAAAAACAAAAATAATTTTCAATTTTGACCCAGAAGGACAACACAAGGGTTTAAGAAAGGTCTACAATATA
Organism: Perca flavescens; assembly: GCF_004354835.1. NCBI lineage: Eukaryota > Metazoa > Chordata > Actinopteri > Perciformes > Percidae > Perca > Perca flavescens. Next base: position 14,367,508 of record NC_041332.1, on the reverse strand, counting down.
TGGATATCGGCTTGTTTGGCCCTTGCTTGCCTTACCAGGATGTACTGATGTTACAGTGGTCGTCGTGGTGTAGTGCTTGGAGGTGGTGTAGTCGACATCTTCATCTCTGACTGTGGTGGCTCCAGACTGGATGCCCGAGTCTACGCTGTACATCGTTTGCTGCCACTCTGCCACCTTCGCCATGCCACTGCCGTCCTCGCCCACTGCCAAGCACGAAGAGAGGAATTGTGGCACGTCAGAGATGTTGGAGCAAAGTCATGTATTAACTAATGATGAACATGGAGGAATGTGTGAAAAAAAAAAAAAAAAAAAAACTCCACATAAAGAAACCCTTTTACAGAAGTAACCTTCAGCTGTCTGATGTATTAAAGGAAGTGACCTCAATATAAATACATGAAAACAATAGTTGGAAGTAGGAAAGGTCATGATCAAAGAAACTGTCTCCTTTAAAAACGTACTGTGGAATGAGTAACAAAAACAAAAGTGAACCTTCAAATGCACAAGCTAAAAAGTAAATTGACAAAAAAATACATAAAAATGTTTCAAAACTAGAGCTGAATTGTGAACGTTTACTTACTTCGCATTGCCATCCTTGCCTCCCGTTATCAAAACAACGATGGAGCAAACCTTAAAAATAGAAAGAAAGCCAAAGTCAAATATTCCCACAAGCTTCAATGATGATGATGATAAGCTTCACTGTACACCTAGCTCTCTCCATAAATTAATTAGTATTCCAAGGAGGGATTGTCTTTCAGTTTTTGTATGCAATTGGAGTATGACAGTTCACAAGATGACCCCCTACCTCCCCTCCCAGACCTGCACCCTGACCTGAAAATGACAACAGAGAGCAGCAGCAGAGGCTCATGGGAAAAGGAGGGCAAAGAGGGCAGAGAGACAGCTGTAAGTCAGGAATGTCAGCCAGACCAAATGACCTTTCAACCCGGGCCTCCGCCCATACAGCCTTGGGAGAAGCCTGCTGCTGACGCATGGCAATCAGGAACCTGCTCGTCAGGTTTAGAGACTAGGGAGAATGAGTGAGTGTGTGTGTGTGTGTGTAGACAGTGAGCAAACTCTTCGTCACACACACTAAACTTCTTAAAAGAAAAACTGTAATTTGACTTTTACTTGTTTGTCTTATTTCGAATACTATGATCTGTAAGATTTACTTGCCTTCTGGCTCTCATTGAATAGGTTTCTACTAATCTGACATCCTGAGGCATCTTGGGCAGTTTTAGTGTAACGGTCCTTCAGATTGTGTAACTGTCATTCTACTTGTTGGTGCAAGTTTGTTCTACACCTCCTACTTCTGATAAAAATCATTCTTCTTGCTACATTTACTCAGGTATTAGGTCCACACAGACATCATACACTGTATCACCTAGTAAAATAAACATTGTTACACTGGGCTAAAATGTTTATATACATTACCTAAATATAGGCACATCTGAGTAAAAATGACAAAACCGGGTCATACATGCAAATCCCAGACTTTTTGAAAGAGTTTATGAAGATAACGCAAAGCATACTTCCTGTCAAAAAATAATATGGGACTATGTATCAAATATTAAAGAATATTCATAAATATGTTGCTACATGCACTTTATATTATAATGTAATGGCCAGGTCGCATTAGCACACAATATATTCTATCTCATATTCTAATTTGCAACCTTCTAATGTAGACTCTTTCCAGACTTCCTTGCTATGAGCACCCAAAATGACCTTTCACTGTTAGACCATGCATGGATGTTTTCAATATGTGTGCTTCTGCAGCCTGAATGTCACTGACCACAAAAACCCCTCTCATCACAGAAAAATCTGCATTCATAATAGCTGCCTGCCATCGCATGTGACATATGATCGATAGTACAATGCATTCACTGTGCTGGTTACAAGTGTTTTCAGATGTTTGACTGTTACTGACAGGATTCTTTACAGAGCACATTGCAGGGGTGCATTGTGTGTTTGTGTACTGTAAGAGTGTAGCTGCTGATTTCTGCAGGCAGTGCAGATGCACTGAAGGTACCGGCGGGCTATACATATGGCAAAGTCAACAAACAAAGGCTTAAAACATAAAAAAAAAGGGAAAATATTGCCATGACAGCTGGGTAAAGCTTAGAACATGATTCCATGCAATAAACTTACACACTTATGTTCTGTCTTAAAGGAATACGCCACGTTTGTTGAAATAGGGTTATTCAACGTCTCCTCTATATTTATATAGGTGGGCAGACGCATTTTTGTGTCAGTGCATGCATCATCTTAGTCCGGCAGCGCCGGCGCTAGCTTAGCTTAGCGTAGTGAATAGAATCCTATGTTGCCGGTTAGCATGTCGTGAGTAAAAGTGACCTAACAATAACAAAAACAAAACCTAATTACTTCTTGTGGCCTGCGTATTCACGAGTACAAAAAGCAATGCAGATTAAGACTAGATGATTTCCTAGGCAGATATTGACTTGGGACTACATTGGGTGGAAGTAGGCTACAACCAAAGCACTGCTACTCGGGTGCAGATATATCATGCATGCGTTTGCCCACATTTATACATATAGAGGGGACGTTGAATAACCCTATTTCAACAAACGCTGGGGTGTTCCTTTAACGACTAATAAAACAAGCCAGGGCTAAAAGCCACAGTGTCAAACTGCTGTGTTTGCACAAAATGAGCTATAAACCCCTAAATTATCACCTTCACAACTTAATGTACTGAAGTGAGTATTCGGTTATCAAAGTTGATCAATGGGTTTGGAGGAAAGGAATTTTTACAAAGCTGAACTGCTTTGTCTCTCTGCCTTACACTGGAGCCCTTCATGATGTAAAGCACCACTCCCTCATCTTTTCGCCCTCCGGCTTTGCATAAGGATGTGTCGTGTTACGTTTCAGTCCTTCGGCTGACCCAGCCCACTTTTTCTCCCCCAGGCATATTTGTGTGTGTGTGTGTGTGTGTCATTGTAGCTTCTGCAGGGGGCTTTCCCCCCCCACTTCTTCACACAAACGGAAAAACACTGACAATAGTGTGTACGTACTGCATGTTTCTCATTAGTTTGTGTCGGTCCTCTTTTTTTCCTCACTGTGGCACTTAAATGGGCTAGTAACTCACAAGTCCCCACATGTTTGTTTGGCCTTCATTGTTAGTTACTGTTCATATGCATGTGCTCAAAATACATTCTCCTGAACCTGATGTTCTTGCAAGGCCCCAACATGTCCCTCTATCTCACTCTCTGCCTTCACAGGGAGCAGCAGCTCAGCGAGTTTCAGCTGTAGTCAGTCTGGCACGGGATCCTCCAGGACCTGGCCCCAGAAGACTGTCTGTGCTTGCAGCTACATGCTGCACTTGCAGCTACATGCTGCACTGACTCAAGACAGAAACTATGCTTGCAATTACTGTATTACTGTGTATACCTACCTTTCTAGCTAAAGGTGTGGCTTGTCCGTTGAGATGGTAAGCGACTACTGGCTGATTAATTGCCCATATTGATGCATAGACAGACACACCCCAGATTTAAGTTCAGCGTATTACAAAAGGCTTTCAAAAAAATAAAATACATTTTGTCTAAAAACATTGTATTGATCCACTGCTGAAGGCACAGATACAGCGGATATAAAACAAAGCCCACGTGCCTTTTTGTTTCAAGGAGAAATACAGCTTGTATCATGTCCACACAGAACGTTCCTGTTCTCTGTAAATCAGGGACAGTGTTTGTGTAGTCTTTGTTTTCCTGGGCGAGGCAGCGGGTTCAGCCAACTGTTGCAATGCTGCGACACGCCCCGCATATTGCCTAGGTAACCGAAACTCTGCTCAGGCACTGTACTGTGTTTTTTTTTTTTTTTTTATCTGCTGACCCATCTGATGTCTGAAGCTATGCTCGCATATTTGCTGATAAGTGCTGTTCCCTCTTGGGTTCTCATACAGTAATTTTTCTTTCCATGCCCACAATGCCCATGCCTGTGGTCACCGTCCAAGCAAAGAAAATCATTCAAAATTTTGACTAAAAATAATACACAGCAAAGTAAAAATTAAAGCTGAGCGAATAAATAACTACATTTAAATTAAACTTTTTGTATTTTATGGTGATAGCATACATTAGTAGTATTGAGGTTTATCTGCTGATACCTTCGCCATTGTCCAGTGCTGACTAAAAGCTGTTTGTTGTATTGTGTACTTCTGACTGGACTTTGCTCTCTTCCAGTTAATGAGTGATTCATCCTTTCACTCTTACTGTACTTTGCTCCACAATCTATCCACCCACACAAATGCGTAGGAAAATGAAGGCACTCTTTTTACTCAAGAAAACCCAAGTTTCACACTCATCACTTCCCACTATCTTGTTAAGCAACAATCTGTGGATGACTTTAGGGGGCTTCTTCCTAAAAACAAACCAGGCACAGTAGAAACAGGAATGTGAATCAGTGCAAGCTGCCAGTGAACGAGTTGCAAAAGAACAACAGAGATGGATACGGTTTAGAGCCACGATGGTGAAACACTGGTGTGACATTCCACAGTAACATAGTTTATTCAATCTGTCCTGTGTCCCCTTGTAAATCTTGTGCTGTAAAAAGCGCACACTTTTTCACTCTTCTAACACTAAAACTCTTTTAGACTTCTCACTGAGTTACTCATACTTTGCTTAATCTAACAGATAGGGCTGCTGTGACAAGTGATGAGTAACTCTGTTCTCAATCATGAGAACAGGTTCACACTATGCTGCCCCCCCCCACAGGCATGTCAGACAGGGAGTGTCTCACCAGCAGCTCTCAACAAGGGTGTGGCAGCAGAGTGTGTGGGTGTATGAGTGAACAGGGTGAGGCTGAATACACCTAATTGCTAGAAGGGCTAAACTGTAGATTCTGACACTATATTCTCCTCGGTAAATCATGGCAATAAAAAAAAAAGGATCGAACAGAATTTTTTTTTTCAGCATTCCAGATTTTGACTTTGGTGGCCTAAGCTCATCTTTGTATCACAGCAGGAATGAATTCAGGTCAGGGAAGAGGCCCAGGGGGCTGGAGATGTACTCTGGTCGTATTCCAGAGTGGCTCCTAACATACATTGCAGAGTTTTATAGTGACTTGTTATTTAGCCTCATGCCTGTTTGGTAGGCAGGGGTGTAAGTAACATGTCACCATTGCTGTGCGCTCTCCTGGGCTTTTACATGTCTGCTTGAGAAGAGCTTGCACAATTAGTGTAAGTGTAAAGAAATAACTTGACATATTGGGAAATACGCTTAATCACATTCTTGCCAAGAGCAAGATTACAAGATTGATACCACTCTCATGTCGGTCACCTAAATATGAAGCTAGAGCCAGCAGCCAGGTAGCTTAGCATAAAGACTAGAAACAGGAGGAAACCGTTAGCCTGGCTCTGTCCAGCGATAACAGAAGACTACACCTTACCAGCACCTCTAAAGTGTACTTGTTAAAACCAAAGAGTAAAAATGACAGGAAATAGTCCTAAACCAATAAGCCCCTGTACAATTAAGATGTATAGTTTTTACAATAAGCCAAGCTAACTATCTCTTGGCGGTAGCTTCATATTTATCGTACAGACATATGAGTGGTATCAATCTTCTCATCTAACTCTCAGCAAGAAAAAAAATGCCGATCTATTCCTTTAACTCACTTCTCAAAAAAGAAAAACCCAATTGTCTTTTGTTAATGTCAATTGCAAAGTCTAATGGTTGTCAGAATATTAGGGTTTTGTTGTAGAAACTTAACCTCATCTGGTGGTCTGTTATATCCAACAGGCTTGCTAATGTCATGTTTAGGCTGACATGCAAATAACGCAGATTATGTTACCAGACATCTGTAAAGCTTCCTGCACCATCTGCACTGATAAACCAGTTGACATATAGGCTGCCGTCACATGCACATGCACACACCCTTTCACATATATGTCCCCTGACATGCAACCCACACTCCTCTTACGAAACTAAGTGTTTCCGAGATGACTTTAACCCAACACCCTGCATTCACACAGCCCAATCCTCTTGACACAGTAAATGGCCAGCGCAGCCAGCTGAGCCTCCAGAGCAGACAGGCTTCCTCATCCCCAAACCACACATCCCGTATCCCCCACTCGTCCAACAATAGCCGTTATGGCACTGTAATGGAGGCAGCAGGGGCTAACTGGGTAGTTGTTTGTTATATAAATCAATAAGAGAGGATGTGAAGCAGTGCACAGCTAATGGATTTATTGTGGTGGGTGACAGGAAGTGGTGGTCAACATTATCTGACTCACCAACCGCTGGGCTGTCTGGTCAGAGAGGGAAAGTATATTAGGAGAAGCTGCACTTTTACAACTGTTCCTAGACACAAACCTATGGTGACAAACTACTGTAAGCTGTGTCACGTCATGCGCCAAGTTCAGCACGAATGCAGCTCCGAGTCCACATTTTGAGCAGGAGCATTTGTCAATTGACTGTAACAGGCAGTTGATAAAATCCAGACCATAGCAACGCCAGCATGCCAAGAGCCCGCAGAGAAAGAACAGACAATGAGATACTGCTGGTGTGCACTAACTACATAAACTGGATCGGTCTGAGAGTGGAGGATACAGCACAGTCCCCTTCCCTGCCTGATCTGGAAACATTCCCAACAACACAGCCAACCACAGTAAGTATGCCAATGAATAAAAATAAGCAGCAGAAGGGATAACGGCCGCAGATCTGTCAGTTGACTCACTAGATCTACTTTTAATGAGTTAAATTAAGGTAGTAGATGCAGTTTGGTGGCTGTAAACTGGCAGTGCAGTTGTTTACTCCCTGTGGGACCTTGCTGTGAATCAAAGGAAATGTGAGCAGTCTTGGAGGAGGTGCCTTAGTGCAGAACAGGATCAGATTACACAAAGCTGATGAAGAAGGAGGGAATGAGTAAAAAGGGGTGTACCCTTGTGTGACAATAAACCCTTATTTTGCAAGGCCCACATCAAAAAGCAAACCAAACTGTCCATCACATGTCAGACATTGTGGGAGGGACAGAAGTATGTCCAAAGATTGTCTCCCATATCAGGAGAACAATAAAGACATCATAAAGATATGGAAATCAAATGGCTGGATTTCATTTCACTTCAAAAAATAAATAAATCCAGAACATTTGAAGCGGTTACTTGAAAAAAGTGCTTTAAAAAAAAGGTGAGGATTTTGTCTTTGGATCTACAGTAAGCAGGATGTCTGTCTGTATCACTGTTGTTTGGTTGACGGTAGGAAGGAAGAGGATGAACTAAAAGTCTCTGATACAGCACAGAGAGCCTCTGTGTTACTTTTTTGTTTGGGGTAGAGAGGAAAAGAGTAGGCACATTGTCCCATTGACTGCTGTCACAGTGAAAAGGAAACCGGGTCTCAAGTGTCCCCACTGGATGCAACCAAAAAGGCTTAAGCACATCAAGATGGCTCTGTGTGTTCACTGGCCAAGTTTGGTGTCCAACCCTGCCACCAAAGCCCTGTTTAAAGGCCTGACTGGGGAGTTTTTTTCTCTTGAACTGCCACTGCTACGCATCGGTGTATGGCTGAGCACTGAGGCGATGTGACAGATGATTAATTTTTCAGGGAGATTAGAGGCACGAGGGAGTGGGAGGGGGGTGCTTTGAAGAGAGGAGCAAAAATCTTAAGAAAAGAAACTAAATCCAAATATTTGAAAGAGTGAAAGCTAGCATTATAAAAAAGTGAGTGACTTATTCTGACAACAGTTTTTATAAACTGCTGTTGTCTTGATAAAACCTCCAAAATGTCATTTTTTTTAAAAAGGAAAAAAGAAGAAATGAAAAAGGAGGAGTAACAGCCTTGATAGTCTCAAACACCCATGCATTTTTCAGTTTATCTAGTGTTTTGTAAAATATGCACAGGCCTCAGGGTTGCACAACTTTCTCAATCCAAGAGAGCATGAAATCATCTTTGAAACAAAGAACACAATCAAAAACTGAGTTGAGATTTTTATGCGCAAACAACTTCCATGTTAAGATGTTGATGTTCCTCATGCTGCATATCTAACAAGTCAAGCTATCCTGGTGATACACTTTCGGTTTCAACCACACCCTTGCTGGCCTCACTTTCCTTAATCTCTCACAGAAGTGTAATTAAGGGACAGGGAGGAGGAGAAAAACAGACACCACAGGACTCATCAGAGTCACTAAACTGAGAAGTACAACTCAGCCAAATCATCCAACTGTGAAAACTTTGTCTTTTGAGTCAGTGCTGGAATCTAGTTCCCTCCCTGCTTTGATAAGTAAGGGGAAAAAAAATGAAAAAGGCAAATGTATTCATGAAGAAAACACAGCAGGGTTCAGCTATATCCAGCATGCTGTTAGACTGACTCATGGGTGTTATGGACAGAGCTATGATAAGAGTTGACTTGAAGCCTTGTCGACATTCATACAGCTTTTAAAAATGCGAGTGATGGGAAGAAACCGCCATTAGGCCTTTGACATTTTAAGTAAGGGACAATTTCTTGTCCTCATTTTATCCAACCAAGAGAACTGTTAAAAAGGTAAATAATTAATTTCAGGGACTGTTCAGCTGGGCAGTGCCAGCTTTACTTGCTCAGCATTATACCACTGTGCTCCGCTAGAAGCTTGTGATTATTTGTTTTTAGCAGTAACAGCAGAAATCTTTTACATGGATGTTTTCGGATGAGCCTGCCAATTATTTAATCAATTACTGTATAGAGAATCAAAATTATTTGGCTTGATTTCTTTGGAAATCTAGGGTTTAGTTGCACCTGCCAGGTTAACCTTTATAGGCTATGTTCTTTGGTCAGAAATAATAATAAAATAATAATAATAATAATAATAATAATAATAATAATAATAATAATAATAATAATAATAATAAAGCACTGGGTGTCTGGGAGGCTGCAGGGTTTGACGACAGCATTGTCTGATGATTTCCTCTAAAGCCTGTGGGAATTAACCACGGGGAGATTTTGATGCCATCATACCAACTCCCCTTTGACTTCAACCATAAAGACCCTTATCGTAGCTGATGGGAAAACGTTATCTCTCTCCGTCCCCTTCTCCATGGGAACAGTTAAACACAAAGGCAGGTTGCTATGCAAACACACAGCAGGTCACACGACGTGTGACCTGAGTGGCTGTAACTGAGCCCCTGGAAAGTACTCCATCAGGCACCACTGAACAGACACAGGGGTGAGGTAATAAGACAGTGAAGCCACAGAAAAGGAAATCCTTCATGCTAAACAAAGGAGGTTAGGATATATGTCATACAGTAATCCCCTCTGCAAAGTGTAGACCTATTTATATACACTGAAGGATCTCCTGGCCTCTTGCTCTGCTAATGTAGGACAGTATCAGGGAATTAAGCAGGAGGGGGGAGATTATCACCGTGCTACCACAGCTGTAGCAAAATCTACAGTAAGTCCCCCCCCGCACACACCCGTCGCCATCCCACCACCCATCCACCCCTCTTCCCCTGGGGCAGACAGTAACAGCTTTCCAAGCAGGGTGCTGTTTGCTGCTGCTGCACCACTTGATGACACAGACCCAGGGCAAGCTTGGTGGAGGACTGACTGGCAGAACGTATTGGCACGCTGTCCTATTCGTCCTGACACACATTCAAAAGCATCAGATGGACGCGTTGGTCTAGAAACAAGTTGGATGCCACACACACTTGTTTAGTGCTGTTCTTTGCAGTAACTGTGATGGTGTCACTTGCTGATAATTCAAACAAGACAACAATATGTAATTTAATTTAGCATCTAATATTCCAAGAGAGACAAAACTGTTTAACTTCTGATTCCAATGTGACCCATATCAAATTTAAATAACAGTTATTAAAGTTGGTGGCGCAAAGGACACCACAAATGACCTAATCCCAAAAGAAAAAAGCGGATAAAAGTAATTTAAAATGGGTGCTGCCGATTTTAGTGGATTTACTCATGGAAATGTAATAAAAAGAAGAAAAATATGTGCTCCTGCAGACACTAAGCAGGATTGAAAAACTGCATCTCTAAACTAAGTTAATGACATCATGGAAGGTTTGGCTACACCTGGAGACATCACTGCTGGCATGAGCAGCTGTGTGGGAGTGGATGGATCCTATAATAACGGCATAACACATTTTAGGGATATGATTCAATATTCACTGTCATACATTGCAGATGTGTGTGACCTGGAACTTACTTGCCCATGTACAGCATTAGCTCATTGAATTATTTACAGTTTAGGAACTATTTTCATTATCAATTAAACTGCTGATTAAGTAACTTCTTGATTAATCGTTGGACTATAAGATGTCAGAAAACTGTGTGGGTCTTAAAAATGCTTTTTGTGTCCAACCAACAGTCCAAACCCCAAATATATTCAACTTTTAATCATAGAGGACTAAGAAAAACTGAACACTTTATTGGAACCAGTACTTTTTGGGCATTTTTACTTAAAAAAAAAACAGACTTCAATGATTAATCAATTATAAAAAATGGTCTGTCTGTATTGACAAATTAATTAATCACCTCAGATCTATTTAGGTTTATATTTATGAGTTGGCTGGAAGATAAATGCTTTGTTGTTGTCTTGCCAACGTGTTAAGTGTCCATACCATTTTGTGTGAGATTATCACTCTGGTACAAGATTTTGTAAATTGTAACCTTTTACTTAACATATTGTCTACAATAACAGTAGGTCAATGGTAATAGCCTCTTTCTCCTCTTCACCTGCACGCGCACACACACACGCGCATACTTGGGACACCACTAATGACACTATTGACAAGTGACGTCAAGTTTAATGATCGATACTGGGGCCAAAAACATGGTTATGACTAGGCAGAAAGAGATATTTTACACTTTGAAGAGTAAAAAAATGTTTAACGTAAGAAAGCAAACTTTTGGGGCCTGTAGAGCTCGCGCTTCACCGTAACAACAGGCAAGTAACGGCCAGTTTGAGTTAGAGGCATGCGGAAATGAACTCCAAATACAAGGCTGGATTTGCACCCAGGTAAGCAAAAGATGAACAATTCACCCAAACAATATCCCACACGAACATACATGCTTATAGAAAGGCCTAGTACAGAAACTAGGCTAGACGCTGGGAACATACTGGGAAAACGACGTTATCATAGGATACAAGTCGATGAAAGGACACTAGAGCAGTTGGAGAAAGTGAATTTACATTCATTAAAGCTTACCTTTCGAAACACACGGACGCGTTATAGATTATTCCAGGTCAGTGTTGTTTTCTTTAGGATGGGACAATTCTCTGTATTTCTCCTCACTTCACTCCACTCGCTCCGATGCTGCCTGCTGCTGCTGCTGGCCGACAGTCCTCTGAACAAAAATGAGTAAAAGAAGCGTCACCTCAGCCCAGACTCCGCCTTCCTCCCCCCGCGACCCCACCCTGCCACAGCTCCACACACCGAGAGGGGTTACAGCTGGTTTTATTGTTGGGAACCGTAGTCAATCAAATAAACAGCAAATTGAAGTTTACTTCTTAAAATTTGCCTTAGGCAACATCGCTTATTGTAGGTCTAATTTTTTTTTTTTTAAAGATTATCACAAAAGACCATGCTTATGGAATTAGAGTGGATACATAGGCTTTTTAAAACGTTATCAAAAATGTCTATAATGTTTTTACTTTTATACATTTACATGCTTGTAATATGTGCTAAATAAATACAGCTCAGCATAAAATATTCACTGCATACATAAGAGTGGACTAACACTGACAAGAAAATTAGAAATAGGCTATAGGTAGCGATATTACAGTAATAAAACCACAGTTCAAATGTAAAGTAGGCTATAACCTTTTGAGTGGCTCAAGTAGCAGCCGATATAACTAATGTTGGTGTTTTCTTTCGTTTTGTTTCTCATTTCAAAGAGACTACAACTACGCAGTGTGTCGTGCAAACATTTCGTTCACCTGCATGGCCACACCTTTAATTACAACCCGAAACCAAATGAGAGGTGAGTCACTGCAGCCGGGAAACGATTAGCTGGCAGAGGGGCTGCTCGCGCTATTTACAGAGAAAGAGATACAATTGTGTGTGTATTTGTGTCATGCATTTGACACAATCTTTTTTTTCCCTACCTAGTCTGACAATAGTTATTTTGAAGGGGCTAGTAGGGAGAGAGAGACAGACAGACAGACAGACAGACAGAGAAAAGAGAGAGAGAGAGAGAGAGACCTTTTTTAAATTTAAATTAATTAGATGGGCTAGATCTTGGCATTTTAAGGCTTTGTGTTACACTCTCATGATTTACTGTTGCTTCTATAAAACTGGATTGTAATATCAGTAAAATCACAAAAATAAAAGTAACAATTATTTTCCACATTGATCAATCTAATTACTTTCTCTCTGGGAGTTTTGGCTTAAAAAATTACTCAAACAATTATTATTATTATTATGCCCCCCCCTTACCCTGTGTCCACTACACCCTTGTGCACCACTGTAACAATGTCAGCGCTCCTTCCTGCACAGGAAAATAATGACATTTATAATGATAGAGTGATTGAAATATACAACATGCAACAAAATATATCTTTTTTTTTTGCTGACTCATTTTAGACCTATACAAGTGGGGGGAATTAAATCCAGCCACCTATAGACACTGATGGTGCAGTTAAATGTGAAACAGTAAATGCTAAGCTGCCTACAGTATGTGATACACTCCGACTGGAAGACAGACTGAGATAGGTCAGGCTGTATAATATGTCCTGCCTTGGGCCATACTGTTATGGCTCTCTCCTTTGTGGCCAAATTTGTGACAGTCATTATCATCTGTGCCTCCTAGAATGAAAGAGACAGGGACGGAGAGGGACAAGGCATGCTGGTCCACTGCTGGTTATATAGGCCATTATATTTGTCAGAGTGAATGTGTGGACTGACTGCCCTCTCTTTAAAAATAACTTCAGGCCCAATTGACATTCTTGGGTTTTCATGTGTTGCTTGAGGGAATTGATGTTTATTAGACTAGTCATTGAATGGGACAGTAGCTTCATACCTTCATACTGCAGAGCTGTTACTTGTCCTTGTATTTTGCATGTCTTTGACTTGTTTTGGCTTTCTCAGATATCCCTGGATAGTGGACACAGGGGCAGCAGTGACATGAATGGAGCCATTGTTTTGAACACAGCAGCCTCTTTATTTTGAAAATTAGCCAGGATTTAAAAGAGTGGGATTTATGTGGGACTTCAGCTCAGGCTGAACCTGTCAAAAACACCTGACTTTTTGGTTTTCGGCACTAATTCAAGCTTTTGATGTCCATTTCTTTTATAAAACAGCATATTGAAGCATTTCTCTCTCACTGAGAATAAGTAAGAGGCTGCTTGCTTGCACTTATGATCTTATGTATAGGAAGTTCTCCTTATGGTTTCTTTCTATCTTTCTGTCTCTGTAATATGTCACATCATAGATATATTTACAAAGTCAGAATGTTTTCTGAACATCCTGAAGACAGGGGTCAGAACAATGTCTGCACTGGTGTCTGGCAGACTTGGCTCCAGTCTTTCGCTGTAAACTCCCAGCAAACAGACCACAACTCTCACTATAAGCTTGAGTCTGTCTTTCACTCCAAGGGCAGGACACACTGATATGATGTCCCTGCTTTACAATACTCGCCTGTTTTTCTCTTGCTGGTTCTCTGCCTCTGACCCCACAGGAAATGGCCCCATTGTCCTTGGGAGAGGAAGTCGCCTGCAGCAGACCACTAGCTCACTGGATTGACAGAGACTGTGGTAAATTATTAATCATCACTTACAAATGGAAGACATGCAGATACTGTGGCGTTGGCTGTCCACGGAGGAATGTTGTGGAACAATGGACACATAGAGCTGCAGTTTACCACCTGTACCAGGGTAGAAATACTGTGGTAATTGGAGTATAAAGATATGTTTTAGTGGATGTAGCATTTACTGACTTAGATAAGTGTAAAAACGAAGCAAGGACATAAAGTAGAACGAAAAACATGTTTTTAATTTGACCAGAGTCAGTCCAAGTGAGCTTGACAGCTAATTTTTGACCTTGGAAACAAACAAACAAACAATCTCAACTCAAGGATCACTTCCTCGCTACTTCTGGAGCTTTTGACCTTATTACACATTTTCATCGAGTTTGCTCACTTCTCATGGAACTATAGATGTTCAAACTTTACATTATTTGAAACACTTGTCCTTCCACGTGGACTTCTTGTCCATGTTCGCTTAGTAGCTTGGAACAGAAGACAAAATGATCCCCACTCAAGGTCCACTTACTTTATTGTTTTGTGAGATGCAGAGAAGCAGTGAATCTTGTGGTATATACAGCTTTTGTAACTCCACAAGACAAATCTACCAGCTTAATTGCAAACTAGTATTTTAATATCTAAAATTATGTTTTTTTTTTTATTTTTTATTTAATGAAGATATCCACACAAGTTAACATAGTTGAGCGAGAGATCTTGGAACCAGATGATAATCATGACATACAATCTTTATGTTCATTCAGACTGTTACCACTAGAGGTAGACAGAGACTCACACAATAATTTAACACTCAGCAAGACTGGAGACATTTTGTTGAGGTAAGATCAGATGTGTGTGAGTTTCCATGTGTGAAAGTTTGAGGGTGCACAGTATGTCTGTGCACATTCTCAGGCGGGCTTGGTGGTTGGCTGTCAGGGTTAAAATAGCTCAGCATTTGGTTCAGTCACATGTGAGTGTCCTTACTAGTTTGGGAAGATAAAGTAAGAGAGGCAGCTGAAAATAACCAAAGATGTTCTTTTTATGGCACACATAATCTGACAGATGTTAAGCTTGTAAAGATCGTTGTTGTTGGTCGTTGAGAATCTGCTTGAGATATGCAGCATCATCAACACTTCTATCTGTTATTGCGTCTCCTAAATGCAAGCTAATCTTTGTTTATTTATTAGCAGTGCAGCCCTTCATCTGCCTATAGTGTTTAGGTATTTCTCCAGCAGCTAGTGTCACCTGTCATACACTCTGTGAACACTCTGTGTCAGATAGAACAACCAAAAATATCGACAGGGTGTGATGTGATTTATCTGGCTCAAAATACTTTGCATGTGACCACTTGCTAATACAGAGCCTTGTTTAATTCCCACATGAGCCCATAGCTCTCTTTTAAATGACATACACTGAAATGATAAGAGAGGAAATACCTGCAGGTGTGACTGGAAATCTGAACACTAAAGCCATAATTTAGACTTAATACACAGTCATAGGCTTTCTCTTTTCTTAAAAAAAAAAACTATCATAAATGATTTACCTTTGACCAGATGTAATGTTGTGTGATAGAAAAAAAACGCAATTCGTTGAAGAACTACATGCCCCATGATGCCTCGCTTTCAAGATGACCAAATGGAACACAAAGCGGACCAGCCGTTGTGACAGCTGAACTTCAAGTTTGCTGAGGGAAACTTCAGCGCCGACTACAACCTAATAGACACGAATGAAATAAACATGTAAGTTGAATCTGTTCCCGTTTCTTTACCTCTCACTGTCATTTCATAGACAGTTCTATTGTAGACCTGTCGCTTTGGAATATGTTTCTTAAACTGTCCATACTTGGTAAGGGGAACTTTCCATAGCGCTGCTGCAGGGTGGGATTCCTCCGGGGGTGGAAGTGTTTAGTATACGGTTGAAGTTGTCCTGTTTTTAACATCTTCTGAACACTTACCTTTTGACCAACACTTGGACTTAAACGATGACTTTAGTGACCTTTTAGTCAGGCGTGGATGAAGCAATTTCTAATAAGGTATATTTGTAGCTAAGCTAGCTAACATATCTTCAGTCTTGCTGGTTTTGCTAGTTATGTTATCTAATTAGCTAGCTAGCTATCATAATGAATAACTTAATAGCTAGCGTTAATGCTTGAAAGTCAGAATCAATGGTCAACTCGGCCCTTGACGTTATGCGTCCTAAATATAGTTTTTGTTACTTTACAGCCAAATGTTAAACTCAGTCACTTTTGTCAGTAACCATTAGACTATTAAGAGTAAAAACTCCAGCACTTGAGGTTAAAATAAGTCATCCCCTCCTTGGTAATCCTGCAGGTGGGGAGCTTGCAGTAACAATGGCTTCTGTATAGCCTACCTTTAGTTTGACTGTGTAGTCAGACAGTGGAGACTCAGAAGGTGCACCGCCTCTCTACAAACTGGTGGGAAATGAATGGCACCTTTGTGTATAAACTGCACATAATTCACTGTGTATTCAACAATGCCATCACTGAGGCAGAATAGTAAACCCTGCTGACACAAAATGAGCTCTTGGTATTATATACTGTATGAAGTAAGAAGCACATGATTACCCTTCATGTAATACAGTAAGGGGAAATAATAATTAATCTGTCTCAACCTGTCTGTCTCTTTCCTTGAGCTTCTGTCTTTATGTCTCTTTTAACCTTCAAACAACTTTTTGCTTATAATAAAAACATTAATAACAAAGACATTTGTGTGAAAGAACACTGTTAAAATGAGTAACATTAAAATACATTAAAACATTTGTGCACAAGTGCACTGAATACTGTCTTTGTTATTAATAGAACAGTTTCTACTGTGTCTAGAGCAGGGGTCACCAACGCGGTGCCCGCGGGCACCAGGTAGCCCCCAAGGACCACATGAGTAGCCCTCAGGCCTGTTCTAAAAATGAAAATTGAATATTGATATTATCGGTTACCCACCTTGTTAAGTCATTGTTGATAATTATTGTGAGAAATCATTAACATGACCAGTGTCTTCACATAAATGAGTATCATTAATCATTAATAATCATATATAACTAAAGGCAAACTGAGCAAATTTGTTATTTCAGAAGAGTGTATCAAACTGGTAGCCCTTCGTATGACTCAATACCCATAAAGTAGCTCTCAGTTTCAAAAAGGTTGGTGACCCCTGGTCTAGAGCATATCATTTTGGAAACTGAGTTGGCATCGAACGCTTGCTCAGATCCATATTTTGTTTTCATTCTTATAAAAGTTTTGATCAGACAGTTTCGGCTTTTAAATCATACTATATTTTGCCAATATTAAACTGTATTCTATTTAAGGAAACATGTTCGTATCCCTCAATATTCATTTTAAGCATGATTTCTTTCTCACTCTCCCACAGCTTTTATCTTTTAAGGGTTTGTTTCTCCTGATCAAAAAAAAAGGACGAAAAACAAATGTACTTTTATTGGATATAGAGAGAGATTAAGGCTCTCTAATATTGCTTGAACACAAACTTTCATTTTAGTTTTTGACTTGTAAGAGAAACTTTAATCTGTCTGTGTGCCCTTACAAACATAGTAACAAAGCCCGGACTCCCCTGATCATATTATTAAGGTTATTTGATTTTTTATTTTTTATTTGAGAAGTTGAATTCTGATTATTGTTTGGCAGCAACACATTATTACCAACATTACTCTCTGTATTTCTGAGTAGCTTTAACTGTCTCATCTTTCTTTGTGCAGTGCATGCAAAAATTTGGTTTCAACCACAATTAGATTTTTATTTTATGCAGTCTGCACTAGGTGTTTTTGTGTTTGTTTAACCTGCATTTATTTTGCTTGATTTAATTGTTTCTTTTTCTGTCCTTTTACTTAGGGATTGAAAAGCAAAACCATTTAAAAAAAATTATTACTTTAAATGCTGTCCGAATGCCACATTTTACATAAAGAAATAATTATTATATATTAGTTATTTTCAGAGAGTAAACATGTTGGTAGAGTGTAGAGGTGCTTTCTTTAAGAACACATTCAGCTCAAAGAGTTCAACATAATTGAGGAATTTAAGCTCCTTTTTGGACAACATCTCATGTGATGTAATTAAATATTTTAGCTATTATGATATCATGACTGTATTAGGTTACATGTTAGATAAGAGAGGAGGTGGCAGTCTTGCTGCTATTTTAGTGGAAGATCCAGAAGAAACTACAATGCCCTTTTTTGGTAAACATGCAGTCCTTAGATAAGACTTCATAAAAATGCAATGTAAACATTCAGACCAGAATCTTGTTCAGGTTTTACTTTTGAAAGTAAAATGGCATAAATAGCACTCTTAGTTTTGTGATAATTTCTTTCCAGTGTTCTTGTTGTTGTTATGACTGAACCAGTACAGTGTGATTTTGTCCCCAGAATTAAACCAGATTTAACAAACAGTGGTGGCCTCTGTTATCTTCATGTTAAACTAGTTACTGTACCCCACTGATGTTATAAGTGAATGTGTTTACATACTCCCCCAGGATGTAGCCTATAGGCCTGTTTAGCAAGATAGTATAGTGTTTCAGATAGTTAATTAATCACAGATTACTGTATGTAAATCAGTGGCCAGCAGTGCCGGGAAACAGACTTGGCATTGTTGCTGTGATAAAGGCTGAACTCTAGGTGTAAATCTAATTTAGATAGTACAGTAGACACATGAGCCTGGAGCTTTGCATTATTGGGTTCATGCAAATAACTAAATCCATGAGGAAGTGGGGCATCCTAAACCTGCTGCTGTAGCACAATAACCTGTACAGGTGCTGCCTCACAGATCTTTTGCTCTTCTTCTGAGCTTCTGTCTGTCCATTGTTTCTCAGGCACACACCATGATAAGCCAGCACGCCTTTTCCTGTACATCCCTCCTCCTCCTGCTCTCTCACTCCCCCTTCAGCCCCACCTCCACCCGGCCTCACTGTTGCTTTCTCTCTCTCCTTCTGACAGGGCACATTCAGGACAGGACAGAAGCCGGCCGGTAAAGCAGCCCAGAGAGCATTTCATTTGATGAACACACACTAAAGGAGACAGTACCCTACGTACACAGAACATCACATGCTAAGATAACTACTGCATCAGCAGCACCACAGTAAGTCTGTTTCAGTTTTTAATTAATTCCATGGCTTGCTGGCTTGTCCAGTGTTATTAGCATTTAGCTAATGTATCTGTGTCTGTTAAATCTATATTGATTACACTTGATCCAGCACAGAAGCCTTTACCTGTTTGTTTTTCTCCCCTCAGTGTACTTATGGATATTTTGTCCACCTTATTGTGTCAATTTAATTTATGAGGGATTTACATATGCTACTTTCTGTTGATTATTTTAGTCTTAGTTTGATCAATCACAGTAGTTTTTAAATTTTGCTTCAGGCTTGTCTCTTTGTTATGTTTGTCTCTGAACTGTCAGATGTGACAAAGTGAGGGGAGACTTCCTCTTTTAATCTGACGTCTGTTATGCTCAGCTGTTTCTCATCCCAACACATAAGAATGCCTAGCAGTTAATCTGAGCAGTTGGGACTCATAACATAATGTTGACCTCATGTTGTAAGTGTATTACAGTTTATTATTTGACCAATTAACAGAGGAATCTAATAGAGAAACAAATGTAGTTTGAAATGTGTAGACGGTAAATACACATTTGTTCTTGCATCCTTCCCAAAAATGACTTTTGAAGCCGAGTGCAGAAATGTTAGGCCCTGTGTTTAGCTTTCTGTCTGACTGTTATGCTAAGTAAATACAACTATATGTATTTTAAGTATAAATAATTAATTAGTAATATAATTGATTGAAGTGGATTCAAAAAGTGCTCTAGTGTACTGCCTCCTTCTGACATAATCTGTTGTTTTAGCAACATAATGGCACTCTTTAAGTCAAAATCCTGTTCGCCATCTGACAGGGGACAGGGTTTTTGATACTACTAATGGAAATTTGCAGAATTGAATTTTAATTATTTTTTTTTTTTTAACCTCTTGATCGGTCTGTTACATTTCTGTTTTAAAGGTCAAGGCATTCAGCAACTCAGCAGGCTGGCTCTCTGTTGTACGCTAGCATAACTTTTAACTCTGAGTCAGACATGTTATTTCTGCCCAAATCTCAAGGACCTTCAGGGTGAGTAAGTTGGAATATGGGTCTGATTTTGCGTGTCCCTTATAGCTCCTGGAGCAGATTTAAAGGACAGCATGTTGAGTGTATAATTGGTATTTACGATTTTGTGACCACTTTCTCTTCATGTGGAGTTGCTGTCCAGATATAGCTCTTCCAGTTGTCAGGGTGAAATTCTTGCTCATGTTAAGGCCCTCTGTACACTGGCCTGTTTCTTTTTTTTCTTCCTATGCTCTTTTCCTCCCGTTTGTCTATTTTATCTCTATCTCTGAAACTGTCGAGCTGTTGCAATGTCTTTCTCATTTGTTCTCAGCCCACTCATCTAAACAACATACTCTTTCCTAGTAATTACTTGATTAATCACATACAAATTTAATTATTTATTAAATATTTGTCACTTATAACTGGTTCCAACTTCTTAAGTATGAGGCTTTGTTACTTTTCAGATTATTGTAAACTAAATATATTTGTGTTTTGCACTGTTAGTCACACAAAACAAGCAATCTAAGCCCTTGGGTTCTGAGAAATTGTGGTGGGCATGGGCATTTTTCACTGTTTTCTATGATTCAATGATTAATCGATAGATTCTAAAACACGATTGACAGATTAATCAGTATTTCAAATAACCATACTTCTACTCCTTCTTGTCATTCTCTGGGTTTTCATCCAAGCCACCTGTCCATTTCCCAAGCCTCTCAGCTCTCTTTAATGTGGCAAACTTCAATATTTATTTTGCATCAGGCATCATATCCTGTCTTTTGTCATGTTAGGCTTTGTGTTTGCATTGTGCTGACCTTAGCCTGATATGTGTGTGTTTGTGTGTGTGTGTGTGTGTGTGTGTGTGTGTGTGTGTGTGTATATAGATAGATAGATAGATAGATAGATAGATAGATAGTATAACAGATATCTGAGATATCATTTTCCAATATATCTTATATTAAAGTGATCAGGGAAAACTTAGAACTGCTGTTTGAAAATCCTTGTCTTAAGTTTTAAATTTCAATTTCTCGGCTGTTGCCCCACTCACCTTTTATGAGATTGATATCACAGAATGAGTAATAAACATGTCCTTTTATGAAAACTTGGCAAAGAACGAATGAGTTGTTAATGGTTGACCACACAATTCTCGTAATTTAACGCTATGAGTTTGCTGCCTGAGAGAAACTGTCATTTACAATAATGAGTGCATGATGTCATTCATGGGATTATAATTATTATGGCTGCGTGTAGCTGGTTAGTGATAACATCGAAAAGGAGGTTTTGGTTATGGCTATAGCCCGACCGATACAGGATTTTTAATTGTGAAAAGAAATGTTGTGGGCAGTTGAAAACGGTCACTACTCTACAAACTATAGAATGGTGACATGGTTCTAAAACGTATCTTTAACATTTCTGTACTTAAGTTCATTGGCTGACACAACATTTCTGCAATGAGCTAATATCGCACCATTTTTCGGCCAGGCTATAGTTAAGTTTACATCTTACTGGTAGGGCTGGGCGTGAAAATGGAGAAAATCAAATATCACAATATTTTTGACCAAATACTTTGATATCGATACCTCAACAATATTGTAGTGTTGACTATAATGAGATGTTTTTATAAATAATCATCAGTAATGTGGATAATAATGACTAATGGGGGAAAGACAAATAATAGAACAGTTACAACAGTCTGGTAAGTTCAGAAAATGACATCACTTTACTGTAATGCAGCCTTTAAAACCAGGAAAAGACAACATCTGTACCATATTACGATATTACGATATCGAAAATCTAAGACGATATCTAGTCTCATATCACGATATTGATATAATATCGATATATTGCCCAGCTCTACTCACTGGACTTAAAGATGGCAAGCTAAATGTTTTAAAGGTATACAGTGTTGAGTGATTTATTACACTGTATACAACATTATGTTTCTCAGAAAGATTTGTGGTTATTTGGTCATATAATGTGATCACTACTAAAACTAAACAATATTTTATTAACATCCAAAGTTTGCAGCCCAGCAGGAAGACGATCTGATGACATACTGTCCAGAACTATTAACTATTAACTATATTTTGCTTTCTACATTTTTGCCTCCTTGTGTGCATTAAAACAGAATCAAGGATCAATATGATTGTTCAGTTTTGTCTGAATGTCACTGATATTGTAACCTGAGCAGCAGAATATCGAATTCATTGGCAACACGATAGACATGCATTACTCGTCAAACATCATATTGCAGTTTAATTGGTCCATAAAGGTCTTATTGCAGGTTGCAGGTATATGATGAATTGTTTGTGGACTTAATGGTGTGCTCAGATCGTGAACTGATGCACGTCCGCTTATCTCTGAACTGTAACATACTGCAGATGCACTGTTGGGTCATCTTATCCTCTCGGCTGATTAGGTTCAAATAGTTACTCCAGCCTGATGTTTGGATCTTGGCACAGATGCGTCAGGTGGTGATGATAAAAAGTGGAACTGGAGCTTTTGAAGAACTTGAATCAGAATCAGAAAGGGCTTTATTGCCAAGTACGTTTTTTACACATAAAAGGAATTTGTCATGGTGTTGTTGGTGCATGTAACACAAGTTTAGATGATTTTCTGTAGCGCTAGCTTTGTAATGTCTCACTGTATTGTTAAAAAAATGGTTGCCATATATTATAACATGAGATATTTTCCAAAAGTAGTTTATGCTAAACATTTCAGTAGAGTAAAACACTCACATTTAATCATTAAATGGCTGCAATTGCCCAGACCCATGTGTTCATTATTCTCTAGTGTCCTGTAGTGGAGTGCATGCTGGAGTTAAGTGAGTTTGTTTGCACTCCAAGGCATTTAAAGCATTGTATGCCAAGGCCCTTGTTACTGTTACTGTTATTGTTAATCTGGCAGATGTCCTTGGAGTTTAGTCAAAGGCAGTCTCATTTTCTACTCTTTCAACTCTCATATTAACAACCTTGGGGAACGGATGTAAACTGCTAAATACATAGCCTACATTTGCTAAATGTGCGTTCACCTGAGTTCCCCTACATTTCTTTTAAAGTTTTAACATGGTTAACGTGGTTGTTCATATTTTTCTGATTTCTATATGTTTAAGATGACCAACACTGCTAGGACTTTGCTGCATTAATGGCAGTTTTTCCTCTTTTTCTGAGCAGCGATAAGTTGTAGATCCCTTCGACTAGCTACAGAAGAGGTCAAAAGAAAATAGCCTTTTGGCTACCATGCAGAACGTGACTCAATCTGCTAGTGTACAAGAGAGTACCTATGTCTCAAATGCACCCCTCCTTCAGCCCCTTCAGTGTAGTGTGTCCACTCTCCCTTCCCCTCCTCCTTCCCTCTCTCTTTCACTCCTGTGTGCCTCTGCTCACGTACACACCCTCTGGTAGGGGCATTGTTTGCACACAGTACCAACGTCGAGCTTTTCAAACACCCTTTACCTCCCTTGAGTTCAGCTCCGGGCCAGTCCAGGCTTCAAAGTTGAAGGCAGGATACACCGGTTCAGTTCAGAGTGCAGATGTGACTTAAAGCCTGTAGCACCAAACACCAGCCTTTCTTACTCTAGTTCATGTTGTGTGATTGTGTTATTTTATCAGATTTAATGCTACGTTGATTCTGGTTACAGTTCACTTTAAAAAAAAAAACTGATGGCATTTTAAGTTTGTTTTGGCCAGTTATTCTGTTGTTGTTTCTGAACACAGAGGTTGCTGCGCTAATCTTCTTTGCAGCTCCATTATGTTTTGTATGAATGATGCTCTAGCTGATTACTCAGCTTACAGTTAGTTTTTTTCCACTCTGGCATACTGCCTAGCACAGTAAAAAGATGAGAATACAAAGGAGGGGGAGCTAGCTAATAACCAAGTCCCCTGGTGTCACCCCTAAGTGGCTGACAGCGTTTCGCTTGACTGCATGGTTAACAAAACAACAGTGTGTTTCACTCACTGCTAAATTGGATCTGACAGTGTTAATGTGAAAAAGCTTGGACATGCCTGTCTCTTTTTTTTTTCTCGACATTAGTACATAGCTTATGTTTTGTGTGCATGTAAAATTAAGATATTTTCAGTCAATTTTTAGTGAGTGTTATTCTGTGTAGGTGTCACACCACACACACTGCAGATTTACTGTCAAAAACGGCCCGTCTGATGGCGGTGAATATAAAAGCTGAAGTGTGTGCAGGTGCTGTGACTCCTCTTGACATCTACAGAGAGAGGGTTAATGGGGAAGTATTGGCCACAAACCAAAACACTCAGCTGATTGGATGAACCGTGCCATGAAAAGCAGGGGAGGGGAATTGAGCAACAAGGATAAAGAGAAATAAAGGGCTTCTGGGGGTGATAGTGATACTGGTGCTGGGGGCTGGGGGGTCAATTCAATTCAAGTGTAATCGGATGGGTGTGTTATGATAGGGACACAGCTGCAATCTTCAGCTGTGTGTGTCATGTGCGTATGTGCACATCCTCGCCCTGTATTTAACACGATAGGCTAGTAGCTGTTGCTTTAATTGGACCTAACCCTTTGTCCTCTGGCCAGCATGTTTTATTGACGGCAATAACTGGGTCAAGGTATCAAGTGTCCTTTTGTTACCAGCCTTGGTAAAGCATGAAGCCATTATGTGACTTGAATTGATGAGAAGAGCTTCTTTTTTTTTTAACATGAATACATGAATAGAGTTTTTATTATAAGAAAAACTGTAAGATTCAGTACATGTCATAAAAAGTACAGTTTAAAGTATTTGTGTATTTTGACTTGATGATTATGATCACTTGCATATACACAATATTATGTTTTTTGTTTTTATGCTTTTATGTTTTATGTTTTTATGTAGTGTTCTGCAGTAATTCCCAACCAGGGGTACTTGAAGCATTGTGGAGCAGCTCACTAATTTGAAGAAAAAAATTGTAATTACAATTTGATTAATAGAATATATCAGCTGTTACACCTGGACACAGAAGTTTAAACAGGTAGCTAAAAGTAATGAATAAATAAATAGTAAAAATACATATCTAAAAGTATTGCATATGCGGCAGCAATGGATTACTAAAAGTACTGATTAAACCGTTCAAATAATTAGCTAAAAGTAATTGATTAACAGTTGGTACATTTGCAACACATTGGGAATTGATGAAGGGGTACGTGAGTTCATCTAACAGGGCTTTGGGGGTACTTTAGACCACAAAGGTTGGGAACCACTGGTGTACTGTACTATATTCCGACAATTATGGTTGCCTGTATAGAATGCAAATATGGTACTGAGCTGGCAGATATTATATAAACTGTTACATCTGTTTGTAAGTTTCCATTTTCTTTAAAGACAAAACCGCATACATTATACACACAGTTGCTAGTTTATTAAAAATTGCAAAAATTTGATTCACGTAAATATTTTCTGTTAATATGGTACAGCCGCCAACTGCTACATCATATGCGTTTCCAGCAAAACCGACCGAAAGCAGAAAATTCAGAAATACATGTATAATGTGTTATTTACTTCTTTACAAATGAAATAAATGTCAGACTGACTGACACGTGATGTGCAATCTTTTTAGAAAACAAGACATTTTTTGAAATGTCTCGTAATATATTGTCTCGACGTTTTTCGGTACCGTTGGGTACCGGAACCGAATTTAAGGTACGGGTATTGGTTCAGATGCGAAAGGTACCCAACCCTAGCGTTGATGCATAAACCTCTAATTATGTGTGCGCCTGCTCTACCCACTGATCCAAACCGGCCACTAACTTTTGTTTTTGTTAAAGAAAGAAAAGAAAATCGCAATACTCATTGAATCGCAATACTTCTAGAATCACAAGAAATAAATATTGCAATACAAATCGAATGTATCGTGAAAGAATCGAATCGGGACAAAAGCATATCATCCCAGCCCTAGTATGGAATAAGACACACTCTCCCTATCTGTAGCTACTGTACTGGTGCTAACATCCATATAGCATGTACTGCCTCCTGCTGTGTGTGTTTTAAAAGGGTTGTTACAGTTATGAGGAACCTGATCTGTGTTTAGCTTCAGGCAGTGGAAACTCTATCTTTGTGACCCTAAAACCGAGACAGAAGGCCAGACCCTGTTTGGCTTCCAAAGAAAATCTCTGATCAAACAAAAGGTTTGATGCTCATAGAGTGCAGAGCTTTTGAAAAATAAATGAGTCTCAATTACTTAGCCTACATGATGTAATAAAAAATGTCATCATTGGAGTTGAAGTTTTTTAATGATATATAATTTAATGACACTTTCCTTTCTAGTTACTGTTTTATCACAGATACAAAGTATGTTAGATTAGGGCTGCAGAAATAAAAGAAAAAAGCCGGACAAAATACAGTATAACCCACCTCAATTTCCAAATCAGATTACTAGATTACTAGTATGAAAGATGACATATACCAAATTTCTTGGACCAATTGTGTGTCTATTAAATCGCCATGGTAAACAAAACATTACAGAGTAAGTAAGAAGTAGTTTTTCATTAGATATGTGTATTTGCTGTCTAGTATATTGCACCATATTGCAGTTTGGCATACAGTACTGTATATGATTGCAATGTTCAGCAAAATAATTGTTATAATAGTGTCTTGCAGCGCTTTATTAAAGACATTTCTGCACAAAGTTCCCTAACATTCTAATGTGTCTACTCTCTTTTCTACCCTCTCTTCCTCTTTGCAATTTTCTCTCTCTAGTCATTGCCATTCTCAGCCAATCAGCCTGATGCCCTGGAAGCCTGTGTTGTCTCCCTGAGCCACCAGGGGGCCTCAGTCCCACAGCGGGACAGCCAGCTCTGGGTTTGCCTTCACCCTGAACCCTCCCACCCCAGTCAAGCTGTCCCACCCTGCCTCCTCTCCCTCCTCTTCTTCTCCTCCATCTCCTGCTCCTTCTTCTCCTCCCTTCTGGCCCCCACAGGCCCACCTGGACTCCCAGTCAGCTTTCTCCCTCCATGAGGGGCGGGAGGAGGCGCCGGGGGCCCTGGATGTGGACCCCCAGCCTCTTCATCTTAATTCACCTGAGAACCTCAGGGACCTGGGACAACGAACTTGCCATGATGTGTCAACTTTAACAGGTAATTCGCAAAGGAGAGCTATCTTTTATTATTTTATATCTTTTAGAAAGATAAATATAAATAAGTGCATTATCTATTGTATAAATAATAACTTCTCTAACTGCAAATTACTTATATGTTGATAATACCAAGCACCAAAGGTTAATTCAGTTATCTGTTGAATAGTGTACACTTATGAGTAAGGAAACAATGTAGGTTCATAGATCTATCAACAGAGGGCAGTGTGCCATTGGAAAGTATGTGACATGTCAGTTGTCAATTGTCGTTGTTAAAATGCTGCTACCTTTCTCTTTCTTTGTTTTTCTATCCTCATACATAAACCCATACATCATGGATCTCATGGATCTTTATACAAATGCACACATGTACAAACAAACATTCCCCACACTTAGACCTTTGTTCAAACCTGCCAGAGTTGGAGATAGTGAGCCTCCTATCAGAGGGTCAGCCCAACTACACTCTTCGAGCAGACAGTGTGTTTGGATACGACAATGACGACTGGCTGCACACCCCTCTGCTGCCACCAACAGTCGTTCTGGGACTCACACACGAGCAGATTGAAGAGACGCTCAAGTACTTCTGTAAGTACTAATTCATTTAGCAGTGTAGTGATGTGTAGTGGTGGAGTTACCAGTGATAAGCTCTGTGGCCTTAATTTAAAATTAAGCCCCACCTCTTTTTACCCAAATCACCTTTTGACCTTTGATGTGAAAATGTTTGGGACTGGATGTGTTGTGTTTAAGTCTAGTCTAGTTTTTAACCCTGGTCACTACATTTCTCAACTTATTTGTTTGATCAGTAGGATAATAATGCTTTTTTGCTTTATTCATTTGAATGAAGGAAACAGACATAAGATTGAGCTCAAGGGTGTGTGTGTGTGTATTTGTAATGGCCTGAGTGTGTGAGGCCTAATCTCCCCTTCCCTCTCCTCCACACACACTGCCACATGTGTAAGTCACAGATGTCAAATGTCACCAAGATGATTAACCTGGCTTCCTAAGCAGTTTCCACTAGAGCGCCGCAGACGCCATGTCCCAGTGGCCACTCTGTCAGTAGCTGCAGCAACCCAGAAAGGGTTTATGATTAGATGCAATGGTTGTCTAGATTTGTGGGGTAATGGGATGTGGTGTACGTCCACATCTTAACTACTATAAGGCTTGCTTTAGTACTGAAGCTTTGTGTATATGGGATCATTTTTCATCATTTTTAGTGAGTAGATTTAAAATCTTAGCGGTTCTGTAGCCTGGCTCTGCCCTCCTACGTACTTCCGTCTGGGTTTGCAGTATATTCTTGGGTTTTCTCCAAGGGGGTAAGCCTCTCTTCAGAACTCGAACCTCCTATGCCGCCATTTTGATGCTACCAAATGCTCACCTGCCGTTAGCATTCCATTGACTGCCATTAATTTTGATGTCACTTTGACAGCGAATAACTTTACATCGGAAGCGTTTAAAGACTTTATTTGTTCGTTGTTTATTTCTAAAGAAACACAACAATGTATAAAAGGCTCCATTACCTTGTACCTCACGTTATGGCTCTGTAGCAGATGTTTTTGTAAAAATAGGCTAACGATTGTGTCATAACCATGCAACTTGCTGTCGCGTAGTAGAGGAATTGCCGTATAATACAGGAGAAGCTCGCAGGCAGTTTCGACTTACATTAGCTGTTTAAGTTTAATTACTAATGTTAACTAACATTTTAGTTTAATCTAATCCTAATCTGTTGATCCAGTTTATATACTGTCTATGGTGTTCTTCGGACAAATATTTAGCGGTCCAATTTGCGAACAGAGGGAGTGGCTGAGAATGATGACGTTGAGGAAGTGCGTTAGAAAGATGCGAGCGAAGCCATTTGGGCCGTTGTGGCAACTCTGCTGAATATCCAGAAGTTAAAGCCCGATCAAGAACAATATTGGCTGAGTTGTGTTGGTGGCCATGATGTTGTGGCCCTCCTCCCCATGGGGTTCGGGAAAAGTTTGATTTTCCAGCTCGCTCCGTTAGTGGTGAAGGAGTTGGCTAAGGCTAACGCTAACGATGCTAATGTTAAATATAAGCCGATAGTTATTGGTCTCCCCTCTTGTTGCACATGCGCGTGACATACGTCAAACGTTTGCTATTGGTTATGGCAGATCCAGAGTGGCTCTGGGCAGATCCAGTAGTTTTAAAATTCAACAGAGTACCCGCCTTCAAGGAAGTTAACCCCTCAGTCACATTAGCTACAAGAGACAGAGACAAAGCGACAGGCTAGCATTCATTTTCAATGGGAGTGGCCGTTTGCCAGCGACAAGCGAAGAGCTTGCCGCTGCCACAAGCAAGGTGGGGCCAAAATAGACAAGAAGTCTATTTTATGCAAATGCTGAGCGATGCGACAAAGCGACAGCCAATCGGAGTAAAGGTAGCGTGAGGGCAGCGTGACGTATGTCAGTGGCTCAAGTCGAAGAAAATAATTCAAGATGGCGGAAAACGCTTCAGGACATCGAATTTATGTATATATCTGATATGTTTGGCATTTCATCTCATATATTTTGTTACTTTTATCGAGAAATAAATACTTTTAAATCCAAAAACATTGTTTTTGTAACTAAACAATACCTCTGAAGTAAACCTTTAAGACGTGCTTGAAGGTAGCGCCGGAGAATTTCTGTTTACTGTTGCCAAGCAACCAGGGGTAGGCTAGGCACGCCCAGGAGCGCCCATCAAGCGAGTGCATGTCGCTCTCTTTTGTAGCTAATGTGACTGTAGGGTCTTGTCAATGGAGAGTGGCCAGACTCTCTGTACAAATGAAATGTACGAGAGTCTGGTAGGACCAGGCTAGAGGTTCTGCTCTGTAGTCATTAAAAGTGTATTAAATGTTTAAACTTACCTTTTTTAAAGACCCTTTTTAGTATTTGATTATATATATATATATAGAGAGAGAGAGAGAGCTTCACTTTAGAACAGTTTGATATTCATGATACAAAGCCTGTAAATCAGTGGTAACATTCAACACAGTGTGCAAATATCTGCCATATTTACTTTGTTATGATATGTAAAGAAACTTTGCTCCGCTGTAGCAGTTAATCAGTGTTGATCTTTTTCATAATCTGCAGTAGATTTTACTTTATTTCTTCTACTGCATTGCCATAAACATACTTTTACGGGTTTTTTTTTAGTAAATAATAAGGGCCATTGTGTAGGTGTTTTTTAACAGTTTCTCAGGAAAGATCTGCTGATCTACTCCTGATGACCTTGCTTTTATAGCGATACAAAGACATAAGCTACAGCTCTTGGAAAGAAGTGGTTTGTCAGCCGATTTGTTATACATTTTGTTGCTCTGTACCTTCTTCCAGAGGGGAGGGGAGAGAACAGGCAGTGTCCAGGGTGAGATGAGTCCTTTATTATAGAGCTGGCTTTCTTTTTCAGTCGGCCAGTGTATATGTCCTTCTGATCCTCCGTGGTGCAGCTCTGTACCACACTGTGCAGGAGTAGGTTAGGAGGCTCTCCATGGTGGCACGATAAAAGTTCACCAGCAGCTGCTGTGTGAGGTGAGACTGTATAGTTTTGCTGGGCCTTCTTCAAAATAGCCTTTTGATGCAAAATAGCCTTTTGATAAACTTCACTTTAATATTCTGGAGGTAGACTGACATGAAATGAATGAAATTGAATGTACTGCAGATGGAAAGGACTTCACTTGCTGCACTGTTAGGGACTAGGGATGTAAGAAAAAATCAGTTGCGGGGTAGAACTGAGCAGCAGAGAGCCCACAAGATTAAAACTGCAGCAGCTTTCAGCGACTTAAACATCGTTACAGTCTACATTGATGTAAAACTCTATACAGGTTGGCAGGACGGTATGAAATGTTTTGCACGGTCATTCGCTGTACGTTTTGTCAGTTGCACCACTTGTTCGAAAAGTACCTTCTCTTCTTTACTTCTCCCTCAACAGTTTGTACATCCATAGCTACTGCTGACTCCACGGCGGGCCTCTTAACACCGGGGATATGTCGCCACATTATTTTAACAGATAATTTTCCTTTCGCCTGTATCTCAGCTCAGCTACATGGTGTCACGGACTAGCGCTGAAAACTACTCAACTATGCATGGTCAAAGAAAAGTCCTCTGTTATTTTGGTATTTGAATGTTTTTATTATGAAGCAGCAAAATCTGGAAATGTTGGGGATTCATTAGCAGTAACGTAACGCGACTCCTATAAGCATTTTGCATTGTTACTTAGCAACAGTATTCTTTGACAAAAGCTGTCCAGTCCGTTACAAGGAATGTTTTACAATCCACCCGCCACTGTGGCTGGTATACAAGCCACTGGCTGGTGGCGGGTGCTAATTTCCCACCCTGTTGGGAACCAGAGGGTCACTGGTTCAAGTCCCCGTACAGTACGGAGTGTGGACTGGTAGCTGGAGAGGTACTATGTTATTATGTTACTAGGTTATTATGTGAGGTCTGTTGTGATGTGAACTCCCAGGAATTTAAATTTCTCCAACCTCTCTACCTCTGTATGCAGAGGGTGGGATGTTCAGTACCTTCCTCCACAGCGCAGCGGAGGAGGGTCTGGCTAGTCCACACAGCATTCCCGGGATGGGAGAAAAACGTGCTGTGGAACGTCGTGGATATAGACAAAGTACGCCTTGACCGCCTGAAATCTATTATCCCCTCCCTTGGTCTTAGTTGTGTTGAGTCCAGGTTGTTATGTTGACACCACTGAGCCAGATGTTGTACCTCCTCTCTGTAGGCTGTTTCCTCGTTGTCTGTTATGAGTCCAACTACGGCGGTGTTGTCCGCAAATTTGATAATGGTATTGGAGGGGTGAATATAGGAGCAGTCGTGCGTGAAAAGGGTGTTGAGGAGGGGGCTGAGGACGCCTTCCTGTGGCGTTCCTGTGTTCAGGATCAGAGTTGATCAGTGTGACTTTGCCATATCCAGGAGCATAGTGAACTGCTCAAGCCCAAGTCGCTCAGTTTTTGGATCAGTTTGTATGGGAGTATTGTATTAAACGCTGAGCTAAAGCCAACTACACTGAGCTAAAGTCAGGTCCAGGACAGACTAACCTGTTCCGTGCAGATTGTGCCATGCTGCAGTGTTTGACCTTTTTGCAGGTGGCATATGGTGTTTGGTGTTCTTTGCTCTAGTGCACTGCTTCCTTCTCTGCACCATCTGTTTGTGTTTTAATTCTAGTCTTGCACAGTGTTTGTGTCCTACCCTTGACTTGGCAGTCTTCTCAGTTCATTGTTTTGGTTTTACAGCCCACAACTTTTACTGTTATGATTCAGTGTCACTCCTTTCATCTACCTTGTTTCCAGTCACAACAGCAGGCAAAAGCTCTGATAAACCCACTCTGCACTTCCTGTACAGCACCAAATGGCAGACAGACAAAGTTAGGGATTAGCTGGTGAACGCAGTGGAGCACGTAGCAGCTAAAGAGACAGATATTTCACTCAGAAGCTGGTGGAGACTAAAAGAAGAGTGAATGTTGGTTCTACATTACATTTGTCAGGTGTACACAAACATGAAAATAAATGCTTAAGCTGCTCCGTGTCTGGTGGATGTGTAAATAGATAACTGTTGCAAGTCACACCTAAAATAACAATAATGAAATGCAAAACCTCTAATCCACGAAGTACCCCCGAATTAACTTGGATGTGCAGTGCAGCACAATACAGCACAACACATCACATGGAGCTCACTTGTTTGGTAACTGGTTACATTTTAAACGTTGCCTGCAGCATGTGTGCCTCTTGTAGTTGGGAGCTGGTAGAGCATGTCTGATCTTTAATAAATAATGATTGTTTATATATTAGATAAGAAATACAAGCGCTACGTGATGCTGTGGTTCAAAAAAATGTGGCAAATGACCTTTCAGGGTGTTTCCTTAGACAAATATTGACCAGTGATATCAGCTCTCAGTTTGCAGAGACTTGTACTGGTGATATATGAAGCTTTTTTATATTGTCACATTGACTTACAGTAGTGGATTGACTTGATTTTATCAAAATTGTATTTGAAGTGTTCTTTATTGCCTGTGTTTTGAAACAAAAACAGCGAACTGCCTCTCGTGAATATGTTAATAGTTAGTTCATCTCAGGGATCCAGGTGATGTGATGTCAAAGCAGAGTGTTGATTTTATTACTAGGAGGTGACTTAAAGATCTTTGCTTGTTATTGTGGGCAAAGTACTTGAGACGTTACTTCCTTATAACCCTTGTTCCCTTGACGCATTTTTATTTTTATTTTTATATTTGTTATACCACCGGCCTGTTAACTTCAACTTGTTGAACGATCAATGCCATGATATAATTTTTTGCAAAACAAGTGCAATGACAAATAACAATAAACATTTATACAAGGGCTTAAGTGGTAAACAAATTCTATAAAGAAAAAAAAAGCTTCGTCTTTGGTGCTTCTTCGGATGCTAACAACAGCTGCCTTTGGTGCTTTTTTGGGTGTTGACGGCTCATGTCTTTGGTGCTTCCTCAGGTGATGATGTAGACAGTGATATGATTTCCACTTAAATCGTTTAAGTTTCATTTAGATGTGCTGCTGTCAAAGATTTCATTCTGCAAACAATAAATGCTTGCAAAGACGGAGTGCAGAAAGATAATGTGATATTGCAGATGGTGAAAGTTGTGTCTCTGCTGTCTCTTGCTTGCTGCATTTGACCTGGAAACAGTCAGTTGTGGGTGAAAAATTAATGAGGAGGTAAATATTTGATTGTAAAAAACTGCTGTGTCTCGGGTAGCAAATGCAAGGGCATGGGACGGACAGAGACAGGACAGTGAATGTGACGGCCGGGATCATCAATGGAGTTCACTCGAAAGTTCATTGGAAATGCTTTTTTCCTGATTGGATCCCAAAAATAAAATTGATACAAGATGATGGTTCGCCTAATAATGTAGGTAAACAAGATATTTACTTGCTATCTGCTCACAGAAAGCAACCCTCTAATGTTCAGAATGGCATGGATTTTGTTACATTTTTTATTGAATTATTTATAGTTAATTCAACTTTAACTTAATTTTAACTTTTTATTCTATTCTTTAAGTATTACATACATACGTATGTATGTATATGTGTGTATATATATATATATATATATATATATATATATATATATATATATATATATATATATATATATATATATATATATATATATATATATATATATATATATATATATATATATATATATATATATATATATATATATGTATGTATGTATGTATGTATGTATGTATGTATGTATATATATATATATATATATATATATATATATATATATATATATATATATATATATATATATATATATATATATATATATATATATATATATATATATATATATATATATATATATATATATATATATATATATATATATATATATATATATATATATATATATATATATATATATATATATATATATATATATATATA
Organism: Perca flavescens; assembly: GCF_004354835.1. Classification (NCBI taxonomy): domain Eukaryota; kingdom Metazoa; phylum Chordata; class Actinopteri; order Perciformes; family Percidae; genus Perca; species Perca flavescens. The sequence goes on along the minus strand of NC_041332.1, from coordinate 14,333,248 downwards.
TATATATATATATATATATATATATATATATATATATATATATATATATATATGTATATGTGTATGTGTATGTATATATGTATATGTGTGTATATATATATATATATATATATATATATATATATGTGTGTGTGTGTGTATATGTAATTATTATTTAAGTACAGGGAGACATATACCATACACCATACAAAACCCATACAATCTCAGACTCACACCCCTGTAAAGTGGGTGTGACTCTGTCTGCACCAGTATTACGCAGAGCCGTCTCTCTATCTGCTATGACGTATGTGCACAGAACAAGAACAGTCATTGGCAGGGGCGGAACCTACCATCTCCCTCAATTTCACAGGGGTGGGTGGGCTTAATACAGCATCCTTTTTAATCTGCTTCAGTATCCCTATCCTGAATTATTTTTTCAATTATAGCTAACGATGCTTATCTTTTTGTGCTAGGACAAGGTCCATGTGATCAATATCAGCTTTTGTGGCTTGTGGTTTAGATTTCTCTTCCTCCTTACCCCTCCTCCTCTTCCTCCCCTCTTTTCTTACCCGGTAGTCCAACGTGGCCAGGTGAACGAAGGCAGGCATGACGACAGATGGCCCTTACAATCTGAGGGATTATTTATTAACACCAAGCAGCTCAGATTCTTTCGCACACAGGAACACAGGTGTATACACCCACTCATGTAGGCTAGTAGATACTGTTATCCAAACACACAGGCCAGCAGAATGATGCCAGAGACACAATGGTTGTGTGACAGCACAGCATACAAACAGTAGAAGTAGAAGAAGGGATTTAACCGATGGACGAAGCGGCAGAGGGCTCTTTTTCTCCCGTTACCATGGAAGTGTGGAGCTCCTCTGCATCTGAGGAGGAAGAAGAGAAGAGCACTTTCAGTCTTGTGGATGAAGTAGTAGTGGAGGAGGAGAATAAATGCCTGGGCAGCAATAACAATAATAATAACAACAACAACAGCAACAAGGAAAGCCTTTGCCGGGAGGTGACACAAGGTGAGATAAGGCATTGCGTGATGAGGTAGATAGGAAAAGGCAGGTGGCATGCAAAAGAGACTGGTCAGTGATCTGCAGAGTCTTTGTTAAGAAGAGTGAGTTCAGAGACATTAACTGTAAAGCATGAAGTATAAAATGTCATGGTTAATGATTATTCTGCCCCGCAAGTCAAATCTTGCCATCTGGTGTGTTTTGCTGTACATTGCAATGTCAAGGATTTTGTTATCTAACGGCGTTAATACTTTATAGTGTACTGCATGTTCTGCATGACGCAGTGGTGTCATTGAAGGTGCATCATGCAAATGATGATTACATCCAACACACGGCTTGTTTTTGCAGCTCTTTTCATAAGGCTGCTTTAGTTCAACATGAAAGTGCCCCAAGATGTGTAAATATTTTCAGTTCCCTCTTAGTGTGGGGAAGGTCAATGAGCGTGTGTGTGTGTGTGTGTGTGTGTGTGTGTGTGTGTGTGTGTGTGCGCGCGCATGTGTGCGCGTGCACGCTGCAGCAGCTCAATCAAGCCCTGTGTGCATATAAGCAGTTGTCATTGGCAGCATTGTGAATTTGTGCTGTTAATAATATTATATGGAGGGCAGATCCATAGAATTAGGGAATAGCATTTTAATGCTACGGTTTCCATTTTTTGGGGATTTCTTCTTCTCTGACAATGTTTTAAATCTCAGAGGGGAATTGTGCTTTTGGAAACGAATTAATAAAAATTGTCCAAATGAGACCGAAGGAGTGACCTGAATGCGTTTCCTAACAAATGAATGCGGTTACTTTGTGGTTTGTGGTCCAGAAGAACAAAGAGTGCAGGTGCATTTACTGTGCTGCTGCCCTCGTTTCAGTCCAGTATTGTCAGTTGTCTTTGCTTTTCCTGTAATAAAATGTTTTAACTTTTAATACTTTCAATGAATATGCCCAAAAAATAAGATAATTTAAGGCTGTTGCCTCTCATTGTGAAGAGCAGTTTATATTGGCACAATTTAATCTTGTTACAATATTCTTTAAAATGAAGAACATTGTTGTACATCTAAGATTAAAAACTGATCTGAGCAGTTATTGAGAGCGGGGAGTCTCCGGTATTCCTCATCAGTTCTGGGCGTTCTTTGTCTAAATGGGCATGTGGCTGGCACCCGCATGAAGACTGCGACACGGGCACCCCTCCAAAAAACAAACACTCAAACAAACATTTATGCAGCATTTAGGCATTAATATATATACATTTAAACATTATTTATTATGCAATAGCATAAATGAATTGGATATTTTTTTGCTGCACACCTTAGTTGTTTTTTTTTTGGGCACTTTGTTGTGTGTGCTGTGTATTGATATTTCTATATTGCCTGGATCTTTAGGCTAAAATCCAGCTGTTATTTCTAACTTATTAGGCAAGGCAAGGCAAGGCAGCTTTATTTATATAGCACATTTCAGCAACAGGGCAATTCAAAGTGCTTTACATAAAACATTAAAGAGCAGTTAGAAAACAATTAAAAAACAATAATAAACAAATTAAAAACATTAAAAGACAAGAATAAAATTGATAGTGCAGTATAAGAATAAAAGTTACAGTGCAGTATAAGTAATTAAAGTTAATAGGTATATTAGTGACGGATCTGACACGGATAATGTTATTGATAAATCCTCCTAATTCTTCATAGTGAAATTGATGTTACCATTGTAAAATGTGTATACACTAAAGAACTCTTTAACTGCTCTAAAAATATGTTCAGACGGATTTACAGTAAAAAGTTTTGTGAGACAAAGTTTAGCTGTGGCAAATCTGGTCAAGTCTGCACCTTCACAACAATAGAGATCAATAGGGAATCATTGTGAATCTTGTTCTAGGAGCTTATCCATGCCTGTCTGATCCCCACGAGATAACAGATGTCATAAGTATACCTAAGTCAGCAAGGCTTATTCATTAGCTCAACCCAAACCCTAAAACCTCTAGCTGGCATAATGGCATATCTTTCCTTGATCTGCTCTACGCTGTGGCAGTCAGGTCAGGAGGAAATAGGTCCGGTATTTCAGCCGGTGAGACTTTGTGTCTGTGTGTACAGTTTCGGTGCTTGCTGAAGGATTCTTTAATATAAGTGCAAAAAAGCCTTTTGATAAACTTCACTTTAATATTCTGGAGGTAGACTGACATGAAATGAATGAAATTGAATGCACTTTCTGCACTGTTGACTAGGGGTGTAAAAAAAAATCGATACACTTGAGTATCGTGATATTTTATTTAGCAATACTATATTGATTTTTTTTTTTTAGTTTACGTGCAAAAATATTCATGCAAGACAGTGGTACATGTTGTGTTTAAACCCTCTACCGCTAGATGGCTATGCTGAGACGCACCACTAGTGTCCTCGCCTAACCGTGCCTGACTTTTTGCTAGAAGCTAACAATGTAGCTATGGCTGAACTTTGGCCTATTTTAGCATATAAAAATTAGCTCACTAAGAACCTGTGAACCACAATCCCAAACTGGCAGTTTGATTTTCTGTGTACTGAATTGTTTACCTAAAGTAAACTTCTTTGACCTTTATGCACATCATGTGTTTTTCCTATATTATACTTAAAAAGAAAATCCTAATATATCGCCTTACGCACAGTATCGAAATATATTGAATCATGACCCATGTATCGTGATACGTATCGTATCACCAGATTCTTGCCAATACACAGCCCTACTGTTGACAGCATTTGAATGACTTTAGTGAACTGAATCTTATTTTGTGCGTTCTCTGATACCTGCTGACAGTCCTGCTGCTGAGTTTGCTTTTAGCACAAGTGCTGCAATCCACTTTAAGTACAATAGGATTTGAGGAAGTTGAACTATTATCTGATTAACCTTTGTTAATTTATAGAATGTTTTTGGTAATTACACAATTAACGTAATTATGTATAAGTAAGGCTGTAATTTACGGTTTATTAACAGGATTGTTTGGTGTACCCCCCTGATTTAAAGTAATTTAATGAATGGTAATGACCAGCCAGCAAGATCTTGTTGCCATCAGAAATAGACATGTTGACACTGCTGTTGATTAGGTGGCTGTTAAAGGTGGATAATGTGAGTACTGTACTACTGTTGTACCTTTTCAATATGTGGTTTTGATTGAATGAATTTAGGGTCAAGCTTAATTCTTGACCTCTTGACGAAATGGCAAACCATTTTACCTCAAGGTTGATTTAGTAGCTGTTGTGGAGATGTTGATGATGGTTGGACAGTGGTGCAAGATGTATCCTATCAGAGATTTAGTGATCAAGTTTGTTAAATTAAATTGAGGGAGTTTCCAACATCCTTTGTCAGTTTTGTCATCTTGGTGTCACAGATTCAGCTTTAACAGGAGTGACTGTTGACATTTATCTGGCAAAGCCTTGTGATTATTTGTAATGGGTTAAAATGCGTTTGTTTTTCATTACTCTTTAATCTTCTTAGTGAAGATGGAACCCTAACATCAAATTTACAATAAATCACCTCTGACTGTGTTAGACTTATGTTATATAATTCATGGTCAGCTACAGTACACTGTGCCCAAGGTTAGGTTCTTTCCATTAGGCTGATTAGACAATGATACAGCTATCCAATCTGTGTTTCCAGGCCAAATTCAAGGACCTTAATCTAATTACTTTGCTGTATGGCAATTTACCATCTTTTTAGTCCAGATAAGCTTTCTACCAAAGTAAGATTACACAACAGATTTTGGTTTAGCAGTGTCATTCAGAATTGCACGCTAGTCCAGGCAAATCTACTTCATCCTTTAACAGAAAAATCAGATGTTAAAAGGTGGTATGGATCTTAAGTCAACGAGTTCTGCTCCAAAACCACCAAACCTACAATTGCAGGTAGTATTACAAAAGTTGCACAACATTAAAACACAGTATTATTCTAAATGGTTTATTACGCAAGTCCTTTATGAAATTCTGATGAAATTTGGGTGATAAACAAATTACAAACAATGATAACTTCTCAGTGTTTGGCTCATGTATACAGTACAATAATGACTTCCAAGTTTAGAACCACATACTAGATCCGTCTTAACTTAGAAAATGACTCATTGACCTTCCGCAACGCTTTAACCTAATTGACTTTAAAGTGGACATAAACAGACCATTCTCTAGGATGTAAACAAAGTTGCAGGTCAATAGCCAGTCGCTGTTATCCCTTCCATGCTGCACATGTCCTGCTGGTGTGAACACTTTGTCAGTTTAGCCCTGGCAGTCTCTCTCACTGAGCTATATTGGTATAGAGGAGAACGAGGTCTTTATTGCTGTCTTATCTGGGCTAAAAGGGATCAAGCTAAGAGGATCAGTATCTGGCTGAGCACGTGGAGATGTTGTGGTCTGTAGCTGTGGGAACTTTAAGAAGAAACAAGATGTACTCGACACTCTCATTCATACAAAGAATACTGTTTTTAGTCTGCGTGTGTTGTTGGTGTTTTTACAGGTTCATATTAAAACATAAAAATGTGACAAGGGTATGTTCACGAGAGCAGCCTCTCTTTTTCACTTGTTTACATCATTATGTAATCTTTGAATTATAATCCTTATAATCCATAATCCACTTTCATTAGATCAGTGCATCCAGAAATGCAACAAAAAACAGAAACTTTTAATAGAGAATCAAAGTTAAAGATACTTAACAGTACCGGTACAGTACTGTGATTTGTTTGCCAAATCGATTCTTGGCTAACTGCTCAGAAACAGCAATATCATCTAACTTATTAAAAGTACATGTGGATATCAAACAAATCAGACTGTAATCTCTCTTATAAGTGAAACGTCTGCTCTTCCGGCCTTTTTCTATTGTAGTAATGCTGGCTTGTTCAGTAGCTGGTAGAAAAACAGAAATTGAGGAAGAGATAAGTCCAAATCAGAAGAAGCTCCCCCCATTGGATAATTGTTAGTGCTTATAACCCCTGATGTATGATGACCAGTCAGCAAGGTTTTGTTGTTACAGTATTCTATGTGTGCCATGTACAGCTCAGTCTCTTCATCCATTCATTAAATCCTTCTCTCCTTCCGCCCTCAGTGCTGTGCTCAGACAGAGTGGGTCAGGTCACCAAGACGTATCATGACATTAAGGCAGTCACCCACCTGCTGGAGGAGGTAAGAGAGAGACACACAGCAGATGAACAGGATTATAGAGGATTAAAGGTCTCTGCCTCATTGGCCGTCACTGTTTGTCACACTTTTCAGCACTCTTGTTTCTGTCAATGCAATCAGAAGAAAGTCAATTAAATGTAGTTAAAAAAACTAAAAAACATTTGTGTTTCCCTCACTAAGATGGTCAGTGTATATCTGTCAATTTTTCACAAAATAATATATAAATGTGCTTTAAACAATGCAGTATTTTTGTATCACTTTGCAGAAAGAGCGGGATCTCGAGTTAGCAGCACGAATCGGTCAATCCCTCCTGAAGCAGAACCTCGAACTAACCGAACGCAATGAAATGCTCGACGAACAGCTTGAAATTGCAAAGGAAGAGGTATAAACAAAGTCAACATGATTCAGTCACACGGAAATATATGATCTGTTATGTTATCAATGTGGTGCTTATACACTCTGTTCAGGTGATATGAGTTTACTTTATTTTCTAGATTGCTCAACTTCGCCATGAGCTCTCAATGCGAGACGACCTCCTTCAGTTCTATGCCAGCACTGAGGAGATCGAGAATGCTGAATTGCGCTCACCGTGAGTTTACACATGCACACACACACGCATATTTTGCTTTACAGTATAGTATTTAGTATAGCATTTAGTTTGTTTCTATATATATATATATATATATATATATATAAAGAATTAATGTGATTCACGTTGCTAATTACTTGAGTAGTTACCACACAATTCTATCAAAATCATTTAAAAACACCCTTCCTACAATAGTTATTCAGCCGAGAAAAACAGAAAGATGCCTTATGCAAAAGTGTATTTTCTTGTCATAGAATCAAAAGGAACGAATCCTGCAGCTCTCTCAGCAACTTGGTCCACCACGACTTCCTGCAGCATAAACTGAAGGGTTTAGAGGACGAGAACCGCAAACTGAGATTAGAGGTAAGTTTTAAATGAAAGGAAAGTTGCTCCTACACGCAAGATGTAATAAAACACTTGAAAATGTTCATCTTCATTTGTATGGTCACGTCTGTATAAAATCTAGCTTTTGAAATTGTTTTATGAACTACTGACTACATTTTATTTTAATCCTAAACAAATATTTTCATTCATACTATAACATGTATTTGCAAAAACTGCTTGAAAATACCAAAAAGGCAGTATGCTAATTATACATTGCATACCGTAATGCAAAATAAACACATTTCTAACTATGAATAAGTCATTAATGTGATGCTAAGGAGGCGTTCAGTCAATATTTAGTGAAGCAACAACTATTGTTTATTATGGATTTGTATGTGTGTTAGGATTGAATCAGGTGTGCTGTTGGTTGAATTGAACAAATACACGAAATGCATGTAGTACCTTGAAATGACACCGACAAATATCAGAAATGTAATGATTCACAAAAAGTATTTTACAGTTTAATAGAATATGTCATGTTTAAATTGTTTAAAGTAAGACATTTAGACACTGGCATCATTTCTGCAGGCCAATGAGCTCACAACAGAGACGGCCAACTACGAGGAGCAAGAACAGGAGCTGATGATGGTGTGTGTAGAAGAACTCTGTAAGTGTTAACAGTCTTGTTTCAATATATGAAAATAACACATAGACGATCAGCTCCAGGTGTGATTACGGGACTTGTGTGTTTCAGCATCCGTCAATAAGCAGGTAGTCGACCTGTCAGAGGAGCTAGCTCGGAAGGTCGAGGACTCTTTCCGACAACAGGAGGAGATCAGCTCACTGCTCGCTCAGATTGTTGACCTGCAGGCCCGTTGCAAAGGGGTGAGAGACCGTTTCCATGTTCGCTACATATGGACTTGTGTCAAATCACAGTAAAAACAAATTTTCTTCTCTGTCCCTCTAGCTCACCCATGAGAATGAGGAGCTGAACCAACACCTGAGTGCCTCTCGTGAGAGCCAGCTTAATCTTCAATCAGAGGCAAGACACTTAGCCTACATTTGCATTGCTACATTTTTGTTTAAAAATGAATATCTTTTGCTACGTTTACACTAGGGATGCACCGAATCCAGATTTTTGGGGTTCGGCCGAATGCTGAATCCACTGGTTAAGATTCTGCTGAAAAGAAATACCAAATCCTACTCCCATCCTCAGGCCATTAACACAGTAAACACATTAATGAAGTAAAAAATGTCCACAGCCTCTAAAATAGTTAAATGTAACAACTTAATGTTGAATTCACACGCTCTTTTCACTGTTTTTAGTCTGCGTGTGTTGTTGGTGTTTTTACAGGTTCATATTAAAACATAAAAATGTGACAAGGGTATGTTCACGAGAGCAGCCTCTCTTTTTCACTTGTTTACATCATTATGTAATCTTTGAATAATAATCCTTATAATCCATAATCCACTTTCATTAGATCAGTGCATCCAGAAATGCAACAAAAAACAGAAACTTTTAATAGAGAATCAAAGGGAAAGATACTTAACAGTACCGGTACAGTACTGTGATTTGTTTGCCAAATCGATTCTTGGCTAACTGCTCAGAAACAGCAAAATCAACTAACTTATTAAAAGTACATGTGGATATCAAACAAATCAGACTGTAATCTCTCTTATAAGTGAAACGTCTGCTCTTCCGGCCTTTTTCTATTGTAGTAATGCTGGCTTGTTCAGTAGCTGGTAGAAAAACAGAAATTGAGGAAGAGATAAGTCCAAATCAGAAGAAGCTCCCCCCATTGGATAATTGTTAGTGCTTATAACCCCTGATGTATGATGACCAGTCAGCAAGGTTTTGTTGTTACAGTATTCTATGTGTGTTAAATGTAACAACTTAATGTTGAATTCACACGCTCTTTTCACATCGCCAGATGAGTGACAATTTTGTTTGGCAAATTTTCGCTAACCATTGTATGATGAAGGCATGTTGGGTGGGTGAAATTAGAAAGCTAACAAGTTAGCGTTAGCTAACTAGTAGCAGCCGGCCGTTCAGTCGCTCCGCTCCCACTGTGGGGAGCTGTCATTTGCAGAGAGAACGGCTGACAGCCTGGGAGAGGCACTGTCTGGTTAACACAAGTTTTTAGCTGTGACTGTCCTTCCTTTGCCATACCTGAAGTTGCTGCATTTTGGCTGCTGTCTGTAAATTCCTTCATACACAACTTGCATTCTTTTGGATGTTTCATACGCAAATGTTTTAACAGCGGCGATGTTGTGTATTGTTTAGGGTCTTCGCCACCACGAGACAAATCTGCATTGCAAATTGAACGTGTAGCTCGACTTGAATGGCCTTCTTTTGACTGAAAGTACTGCCAGCTGACACTTTTTTTGCTCACAAGTTCCATTTTCACTTTCTCACAGCATACTGCATTGAACGGTCCACCTACATAAACACCTTCCCGTAATCAATGCCAACGTCATTACGTCGACCAGCGTAGTGCAAGTGTAAGGTTCGGCAGAAACCGAACCCCGTCAAAAAGCCCAATATTTGGCTGAATCGGAACCCGAATCCTGGATTCGGTGCATCCATAGTTTATACCTCGCGTTCACAGTGCTCTGGCGTTTCAGAGCCCCCAAACCAGAGAAATTTGAAAACACTTCTGAACCTGTTTTGGTTTGGAATCTCTGGGGTTGTGTTGCAGTCTTAACGGCCGCAAACGGAGACCTTTGGCAACACCAACACTGACGGCAATGTTTCCCCCGCCTTATGGGGCCATGACGTCTCATTCTCTGAGACTACTAAGCTTCTAACTTTTACGATGGCAACTACCAGCAACGGGCGGAGTATACATGCTTTGCTGCCTTACTTTAAACGGAGATAAGTTCTTCTACTGGAGCTACTTGTGTGCACGGAGTTTGCTTTTGGCTCAAATAGCTGCTTAAAAACCAAAACGTAGCAATGTAAATGTAGCCTAACAATCACTTTGACAAAATACACTCCCTTAAGATGATGCGCGGTAAAACCGTTCTGTGCTAGCTGTTTCATTTTTTTTCCTATGGGGAGAGTGGTGCCACTCAACTAGGCGCAGCGCTACCTTGGTGTTGCAAACCACCTTCGGATTTGCCGCAGAGTGCTGCACTCAAAGTTAAAATTATTTAAACTTTGACCTCGTTGTCCCTGACCTTTCAAGGACCAACCAATTTCAGAATGTTCCTGGGCTGCGCTTTGCCTCTCTGCTCTGGGCCCTACCTCGCAGTTTTGCCGCGGATTATGTGTAGGCGGCTTAGTTGAATTAGAATCCTTTCACATTCTTACCTGAGCTCAGTTTCATTTTCCTTTCCAAATGGCTACAGTTAGAATGTGAACACCTATAACATGCTTTTGTGTTTTAAAATCATCAGTCAAACAAGCACTGGTGTCACATGTCAACATTTAGCAAACCACAATGTTCAGAACAAACAATCTGAAAGCTTCTTTCTGTTAGATGTCAGTCCAGAGCCCTGACATTCCTCACTCAACCAGTCAGTCTGTTAACAGGCCTCCAGCTCTGCCAGCTCTTGTCAATCATCTGAAAAAAAGAAGAAATAAGTCAAGCACTTAATTTTGTTAGAAAAGGGCAGAGATACAGTGTCATTAGACTTTTACCAATGTTTACCTGTGCACTGAAGTGCTGTTTATGAAGGTGGCATTTTTAAAAGTTACTTCCAATTGAACAGCTGCTACTGATGTTCTAAGATAACACAATAGTAATAGTTTTTAGCAGACGTCTGTGAGTTTGATAAGAAGGTCTGTGTGTCAGACAGCACTGCACATTCAGACAGTGTGTAGTTGAGATTTGGTTATTGTGCACCATCACCATATACATCAGTTACTCTGAGAGCCTTCACATGTTTACCCAGAAACCCCTTCTGTGCGTCCCCACACAGACCTGTTTATATGCATCTTTGCCGAACCATACCTAAGCCTTTATATGTGGATGTTCAGTTCTGGCGTTGTGAATGTTACTACTGTATGTATTCTTCTTGTACTACAGTTTGACAGATATGTCTCCCCCTGTCTGCAGCTCAAGGACCTGCGGGACAAGTATTCGCAGTGTGAGGACATGCTCTGCGAGGCCCGAGAGGACATTAAGAACTTGAGGAATAAGAGCCTGCCCAACAGCACGGTGCAGCGGTACACTGCGCTGGCCTCTGTCCTCCCCATGGACTCACTGGCAGCCGAGATAGAGGGCACCTTCCGCAAAGGCCTGGACACTCCGGCACCCTCAGAGTACAAGTGAGTCTGTGTTTTTGTACGTGTGCTCTCATATGTGGAAGGCTTTGCTTGAAATGTTCTCAACCATTCCATTTCTAGCTGGATAAAACCCAGCAAATTTACTTTATGTGAGTAATTATTTGATACAATTCAAAAACCTCTTACCTTTAGCTTAAAGTGCTCTAAGCAATGTTTGGTGACGTCACTTCTTGTTGACGTTCTAAGTATTATCAATCAAAGTGGACGCTAGCAAAGGGGACTGAAAGGGGGAGGTGGGCAACCTCCCAACCCTCCTGGCTTCAGACCAGGTAACTGACATGGAGTGATTGACTGGACAGAGTTTTGCTTCCTCCCTAAGTCTTCTCATTGGTTAGATGGGATCCTGTGCATTTTACTTTGAAAATGAGAAGACCAATTTAATTTAAGTACACCTGTTTCTGAGCTTATGACATGCTGCCCTGCTTTTTGTTTTACTAATAAACATGGCTATACACAGCATTTGCTGCTTCTAAAAAAATTAACAAGTCATACAATTTGCCTACTGCAGCTTGAAAAATAAAGTGATTGCATTACGGGGTAGTAGAGAATGCTTTTTTTCAAACAGGTCCGCAACTGACATGAATAATGTAGATTGTGTGTAATCTTTTTATGGCCACTCATGCCCTGTTTCTCCTGGCAGGAACCACCCGTGGCGTGTGTTTGAAACTGTGAAGGTGGTGAACAAGGTGGTGAACAAGGCCGTGAGGCTGCGGTCTCAGTGCCACTCCCCGGGGCTGCCAGGCTCCAGCCCTGTGTCCATTCGCTCCAGCTGTACCAGCACCCCCCGTACCAGCTACTATGGCTCAGACAATGCCAGCCTTACTCTGGAGGACAAGCCCAGCTCCAATAGTGCTCAAAAGGAAGACAACAGGTGTGTTTGTGTGTGCATACATGCAGTGTATATGTATGTGCATAGTTATGCATGGAATATTATATCAAATGGAAAATCTATTTTTGACCATTTTATGTGCATATTTGGCATTTTTAGAAACCTTCTTGACTACAAGTTTCAAATAATTTTGCAACATGAGTTGAAAATGATTAACCCACTTAAAGGAACACAGGGTTGCCGCAGCGTAAAGGTCCCATCGCATGAAAATTTCACTTTATGAGGTTTTTTAACATTAATATCTGTTATTGTTAGCTATGGTCCACCAGTGGCTAGAAATGGTGATAGGTGTAAACCGAGCCCTGGGTATCCTGCTCTGCCTTTGAGAAAATGAAAGCTCAGATGGGCCGATCTGGAATCTTCTCCTTATGAGGTCATAAGGAGCAAGGTTACCTCCCCTTTCTCTGCTTTGCCCGCCCAGAGAATTTGGCCCACCCATGAGAGAGAGACATCATGGCTTTCAAACAAGCAAAGTGGCAGTTGATCAAGGCCATACTCCCACCCTCCACCTTGCCCCCCCCCCCCCTCCCCACTCTCCTCCTCAATAGCTACAGACACAGAAATGGCACATACTAAGGAAAGCTCATTGTGGGAATGGATCTTGTGGCTGTAATTCTGCACCAAGGCTGAATTATGGGAAAGAGACTTCAGATATAGTATTAGGGAACCACTAACGTCTATATAAAAGCATCCAAAGAGCACCATGTAATGGGACCTTTAAACATTGTCAAATCTTTTCACCCCAGTGTTAGTGGGCCAAAGCGTCTGGGCCAGCCAGGCACACCAGGGGGCCAGGACCTCGAGGCAGCCTTGCGCAGCCTCTCAGCCCGCCAGCAGAACCACTCCTCTGAGCGGCCTTTCTTTGAAGTGGAGCGGGAGCGTAAACTCCATGCCCTGGCAGCAGACTGTGAAGAGGGCGAGGGCTCCAGTGGCTTCCTGACACCAAATGACAGCCTGGTCTCCAGCCCAGCAGCATCGACAGGCACCAACTACTCCAATGGCAGCTCACGGCCGTCCTGTGGCTCCTCAGGAGGATCCAGGTCCTACCTGCCTGACCGCCTGCAGATTGTCAAACCTCTGGAAGGTAAAAGCTTCGGCTTTATACTGTGTCTTATCTATTTCTTGGAGCTCATCCCGGCTTATGTAGAGTCACAATGGAGCATGTGATGGTAAAAACCCAAACAAGACGAAGAATGCTGAATAATTTTTTACGTTAGTCAGCGTGACAATCAGTCAATCGCGTAAGTTTTTCGTTCCCTCTCTCCCTCCATGCCAGCTATTGTAGTTGAATTTATTTCTGAATAAAGTTTGAATCTGATATGTTTGAATAACGCCGGGTAATTGGGGCAAGAAAAATAATGTTGTGACAATTGTGTGATTTACCATGTAGGGTCATGAATCCCAAAGTTTACCATACCTAAGCTACCTAAGCCCCACTAGGCCTATTATTTTTTTTAATTGTACCGCATTTCTGAGATGGAGCAATTGACATGGGGAGCCTGAGGTGTTCTATTGTCCCTCCCATTGCCAGTGTGAAAATGCAAAAAAATTCCCTAACGTTTTTTGTGCTCAAGAGGCAAACAATCTGAACTAAATCATATTCATTTCTAACTTTATAAATAACCTGTAACTGCACATGGTTGTCAGGCTCGGTGACTCTGCACCAGTGGCAGCAGTTGGCCAAACCAAACCTGGGAGGCATCCTACATCCACGTCCGGGCGTCCTAACTAAAGACTTCAGGGAGCTCGAGGTCGACTTACAACATGTCTACAGTCTGAACGACCTGGAGGAGGATGAACCGGACCTGTCGCAGCTCTCTGGGGCACATGGCATGGGTAGGACACACTTAAACACACACACACACACACACACACATACACACATTTTGTCCGAAATAAGTCCCTAAGGCCTGTTAAATCTGACTCCAATTTATTAATTCCCGTGCCTTCTTTCATCGGACTTAAGTTTATCAGAACACAAGGATCAATCTGAGATGAAAAGTTCAGTTAAGCAAACTGAGTCCAGCATAAGAGTTACAACAAAGCTGTGGGTTCACAAACAGCGACAGACATAAAGTCAGAGCTTGGTCCACCAAGTTGTCCTCTCAAATGAATGCCGATCTGTTCTTTCCCTGTGTTTTTATTCTCTCCTCACAGGGGGGTGTCTTCTAGTTTCTAGACAGAAACTGTTACACACACACACACACACACACACACACACACACACACACACCACGGTCGGGGTCTCTGTCTGGTGCAATTTCCTTGTCTGTTCTCTTAACTTTCCTATTTTTCTGCGTATGTGTCTGGTACACAATGCACTCTTATGCCATAAAAGACTAAACTATAGTTCTATGCGCCACGAACACAGATACACACATTTTGTTAATAAAATATTTCTCCACACACACACACACACACACACACACACACACACACACACACACACACACACACACACACACACACACACACACACACACACACACACACACGCGCGCACACACGCTACACAGTTCCACTAGCTTTGTCCCTTTATTAAATCCACTCTAAAATCCATGTTAACTGCTTTCTCTCCATTAATTGTGTAGTGTTACTTTAGTTTCCAGCTTTATTAGCTCTTGTAGTTTCTCACTGGACATCATTTTCATCATGTGTAGTATAATGCTCCTTTTCTGCCTCCATGACCTTGCAGTCTCTCCATCCGGTCCCAACCTCCCTCAGACCTCTCCCACACATACCATAACCACCTGCCAAGTCCTCCAACCCTCCCTTCTCATCCCCTCCTTCTCCACTAGGTAAGAATATACATGTTGTAAACAAATTAGCATGCTGTGTTGTCTTTGTGTATTTTTCCACAGCCCTGAAGTTAAGTTGATTTTGTATCGCTGTGATGTGCTGATGTACCTGATTTACCGTAAACTCTGAACAATGAACTCCTGAAAAAGAGTATTCTATGTTCACTAATCCACAATGATTTTTTTTTATGCAGCGTCCCTTTCATTCAATAAGTGTGGATGTTCCAGATTTCCTTTCTTCCGTGCTGCTTTTTCTTCCCCTTTACCTTCTGCTCTTTACCCCCCACAGTGGCAGAAATCGTCTGTCAAGGCTCTTTCTCCAACTCTAAAAGGAGCCTTCGGGGCAAAGTAAGAGTCTAGGGTTATGGATACACTATACGAATGCTGGATTTCAGTATTAACTCCCGAGGCCCAGTACCATGTCTGTTTAATTAAATAACACAAAGCTTAATAATTAAGAAGTCTTTGTATAAGAACATTTGCTCGGACCTAATTGAAATGATAATAGCTACTTTATGGGACTGTCATGCACCGTGCTTCTGGCTCCTCCTACTAACACTGCTCTAACTTGTTTGTACTGTACTCTCCACATATTTTTGGCTCGTAACACTACACGTTTTAATGTCTCTTGCCTTTCTAGGTTTCCATCTTAGCAAACCGCCAGATCCTGTTTCATCACTGCTGCCACACTAACATCGTGTTTATCCATCTCACAGCAATGATAGACAGACACTAACAACAAATAAACTAACTGAAACTGTTAAAATGGTCTTGGTTTTTATTATTATGAGCTTGCATGTTTGTGCGAAAAGAAACCGCTCCTATTTATTGTGGTTTTTTTTTTTTCTTCTGGCAGCCTTCGCTCTTTCGGCCTGCCATCTTGTCGGAACTGTGAGCTCATGAGCACTTCATCGTCATCGTACCAGCAGCACTTTGGCCTGGGAGGCCGGACTACCACCACCACCACCACAGATGTAACCACTTCATCACTGGGTCTCCTGCAGCTGCTGCATGAGCGTGGCATCTCAGCCTTCCCATATCCCCTGCACTGCAGCCATAGAACAAAACCTTCCCCCTCCACAGCAAAAGACAAATGTGGAGGCTCACTATCGGGAAATGAGGGAAGAAAGAACATTTTCAGTTTGAACTTGGTGGAGAAGCTTCAAGGTCTGGGGTTGCACAGAGTGGCAGCCTGGGGGACGACGGGCCGCAAGAAGGAGAGAGAAGCAGTCAGTCATCCTCTGAATGTTTGATGAGGGCTGTTCACCACTTCCTCCTCTCTCATTCACCGTAGGGACTTTACATCCAGCCGTGGGATCCCCACTGTGCAGTTCAGGGCCCACAGCTCTGGTGTTTTGAAAACAAAAGCCACAGAATTTGCTAGAGCCATACTTTAAATTGTCTGTAGTGTACAGTAATATTCTTTTCTATGAATGTGTGTACAGTAGTTGTGTGTGTGTGTGTGTGTGTGTGTGTGTGTGTGTGTGTGTGTGTGTGTGTGTGTGTGTATGTGTGTGTGTGTGGCATCTTCATCCCAAGAAAAACCTCTGATTACCTGATCACCAGTCTGTTTGACTGCAACCTGCAGAAATAGCTTCTTTTTACAAAAAAAAAAAAAACGTCTTGAAGAAAAAACGTTTTATACCTTGTTTCGTGATTGTCATTTTACACGTTTACCCTGCCGCTGGTTTTAAAAAAAAAACAACCTCATCTGTCATTTTGCTGTTTCCAAAGTGGAACATCACTTATGTGTATATAACAAAGTTGTCATTTGGGAAAGTTAAAGTAAAAAATATGTGCAGTAAATTATTGTTAGTTGAAACCACAAACCAATGCTGTCACACTGAAGAACTTTCAAATGCACTAAAGTACACTCTGGTCTTCCTGCTTATTAGCTGCTACATTGAGAAAAGCATGTTGTACATAAGATTGTCATGTTATACTGAATTAAACCCTTAAGAGACTGATCAAGAAGCATTGCGATGACAGATGATGCACTGACTGAACTGAAAAATATTGATGATGACATCCTTCAGCTGCTCTGCAGTTCATCTCCTGCTTTCACATAGCACATGTTATGGCTGCATACAGTACAGTGTCACCTGCAAGCTGTTGGGATTTCTGACCTTTATCCTGATTAAAACCTCAACAAAAACAAATCAGGTCTGCCATGCTGCATCAAAGACAGTGAATGGGATTTGTATAAGCAATATGTATATAATACTGCACTGCGATGACTGAAAATTCTTGCTTGTACAAATCTGCTGCATTTCACGTTATCAGGAATTTTGAAATTGCTGGGACATAAATGAAATCCGAATAGTTTTGGGCAGCCTCATTTAAAGACAAGCAGAAGAGTGGTCCTAATTATTTAAACGATAGGTTTCTTTCAAATCTTTCTGAACAATCAACTGTAGCAAAAAAAAAAAAAGGCATAGGATACTGTGGATAAAAAGGGAAGAAATAATGAACACAAGTTCTAATAATTTGTGTTGTGATTTAAATCAACCAAACTACTGTTTCTCTGCACTACTGTTTGCTCTGTCCTGTGTTAACATCGGAGCTGTATAATGTGTGTGTAAATTGTACCACCTGTGAATAAAACTTGGCATTTCCATCCTTTAAAGTTTAATACGTCTCTCTTTTACCTCCGGGCAGCGATGAAGACAGATAGGACTATTGTGATAAGTCTGCAAAATGGTTTTATTTATAAAGTTGCAGTGAAAGTAAAACATTGGCTTTATATAAGTCTGAGCTCTCGGGTCGTTGTTGTCATTGTTGTGTGTCTCATTCTGCGTCCCGGCGTCCGAAGTCCACCCAGCCCTGGTAGTCCCGATCCGACATGCACTCAGAGTTCATCATCTCTGTGAACAAACCATTCCTACATGAACCACACACAAGGGTGCAGTACACGGATGTGAGCATATCCTTAGATCTCTCTCAACTCATTTAATCATGCAATCACTCAAATGGTGTAATGACACAAGCAAAACAAATCAATCAGAGCAGAACTTTCACACCCCAACTCACAGCATACCTGAAATTGCTTGCATTATTTGCTTTGTCATAATCTCCCGTTCATCCTCCGACAGGTGTGCCCGTCTCTCCATCCGTGCAGGGGAAGCCTGAGGCGCCGGCTTCTGTCTGTCAGCTGAGCCTCTCACTTTCTCCCTCTTGGCTAGAAGCTGCTGTAGTAGACGAGTCTCTTCCGCCTCTCCAGCTGCAGAGGATACTAGCAGTGCAACCAACAGTGCAAACACCACAATAACTTTCCCTGACATGTCTGCCTACAAGAAGAAAAATAGAAGTTAGTGACAAAGTGACAAAATATAAATAAAAATGAATTGAATGAAAAAAAAAATTACTTGTTACCTGTGAACAAGTGTGATGCTTCTGGTGCACAATGAGCAGATCGGCTCTTTTTATACCACAACTTTGGTGTGAGCGATATAGCCTCAAATCAGGGACAGATAACAGTGTTCACTGATTGATTGGTAGACAGATGCATTGGCAGGATGTGCGTAAAGGAAGCGATGGACCACTATACCCACAAATCCATTATTATGCTTTTCGCTTACCTGCAAAGGCCTTCTTTTGCACTGCAATAACAATAAAACGAGTCTATGTGTTTACATAAGGAATCCAATACTCCTTTAGAGCCTTTTTTGGCCAATACAGAGGATTTGATGTAACTGTGTAGCCACTAAAAAAAGAACGTGATTTTCTGGTGTTCTTAACTGGCTTCCTCGAATCAGATATCTCCACTCTAAACAGTTACTATTATTCTAATGATTAACACATGTTGGAACAAGACAGACAAAATTATTTCCCATTTCCACGTAGCATTTGTGTGTAATTTCAACCGTGTATGGGCTGTAGACAACAGTTTTTCATTTTCCGTTTTAGGTAGAGCTAAATAATACATCTATCTCATTTGAAAAAAAGGCGAAGTGTGTATAATTTAATGATTGGCCTGAACTTTCCAGATGACGTACACTCTACCCTTTTAGTAAAAATACCACAGAGAACGTGGTTGACATTAACGCTGTTTACATACTGTATAGATTTTCTACAAGTGGCCCAGTTGTTGTGTATCCAGTTGCCACTGACAACATGTGATGTATAATGCCTAGAAAAACAGAAACACAAATATTTTCTCACAGGCTGCGAAAGCATCACCTATCAACTGGATTTACTCTACAGAGTGATTACATATGACCTACGCCACTACCCACTTTGATTCATGAGTAGAAATGACAGCAACACAATGGGAAGCTGAGAAGTCACAGATCATTTGACTAATGGGTAAATCTGAGCAGCTTTACAGTAAATTAAACCCCGCAGAAACATGATTCTATTGGTTGTTGAAATTTTTGTGACATTTGAGTCATTATTATCAAACTGAGCTCTTGGTTGTGGCCTCCAAGGCGTTGTACCAGAAGGTTGGAGATCTCATCCTGGATGTTGATGGGTGCGCCATCTGCCCATCCTCTGAGGTCCGCAACCTTGGTGTAATCCTGGACTCCACCCTCTCGCATCAAATCCATCACCAAATTAGCCTTTTTTCATCTCAAAAACATCTCCAGACTCCGGCCATCACTATCTGACTCCATGGCAGAAACCCTCATTCATGCTTTCATAACCTCCCATTTGGACTACTGCAATGGAGTCCGGTCTGGGGTCCCCAGCAAAACCCTAGACAGGCTCCAGTATGTCCAAAACTCTGCCGCCAGGGTCCTCACCCACACCAAGACCTGGCAGCACATCACCCCAACCCTTATCCCCCTTCACTGGCTCACAATTAAAGTGCTCATATTATGCTCATTTTTAGGTTCATAATTGTATTTAGAGGTTGTACCAGAATATGTTTATGTGGTTATGTGGTTTACACCATATATTTGTTGTACTGCACATTGCTGCAGATCCTCTTTTCACCCTGTGTGTTGACCTCTCTGTTTTAGCTACAGAGTGAGACATCCCACTTCTGTACCATCTTTGTTGGAAGTCGCACATGCGCAATAAGTACTGCTAGCTAGTCAGTTGCAGAGTATGAGGGCGTGCCATGCTAGCAGCTAGGCGAGCATTATATCGTGTGTTACAAAGTGACGCACGTTTGTCACGGAAGTAAAGGCTGGACTACAATAGAGCTGTTTGGAGCAGTTTGTGAACAGTGTTTTCTCTGGAAGATGGTAAGTCCCTTTGGGGTGGACTTTGGGCTTTTTCACTTTGTAAACCTGTAACGTGCACAAAAAGATATATAACACAATATAGGAAAGGGAAAAGCCAAAAAGCATAATATGAGCACTTTAAGTCCTGCATCAAAAATAAAATCCTCCTTCTCACTTACAAATCCCTCCATGCCCTAGCCCCACAGTACCTCTCCGACCTCCTCCATCCATACACCCCACCCTGAAACCTGCTGGCCTGCTCTCCATTCCCCACACCAGACTCTGTACCTTCCGAAATGCTACATCCCTGGACGTTTAAAGATTATTTCCAATAACCCTGAAATGGAAAGTCTTACATTTGACATTTATGCTCTTAATACACTGACACACACCCATCACTGAAATCTGATAAAGTTCTCGCACACCACATTTGACATTTATGCTCTTAATACACTGATGCCGAGACACACACACACACACACACCCATCGCTGAAATCTGATACACACCCATCACAAGATCTGATAAACCGCCCAGACAACACATAGTATAGACAGCTTGTTACTTCGACCTGTCACCCTGGTCAGGTCCAAACGAGTACACACCCACGTTATCAGGCCAGGTGGCAGCAGACGCTCTGCAGCTTTTTGTTTATTGTTGCAGATGCTCCTCTAAGAGAATTCTTGGAATTTTAAGCTGCAGCACTTGTAGGGCTGGTGAAGGTTATGATGGGCCTTTTACTTACAGTGTGAATACATTCATGGTTAAGTGTTTCTGTAGCTGCTTATCTCTCTGGTCTAACTTTCATTTTTTGGGGGTCGTAATCGTGTCCCATAAAAGTACACAGTAACAGCAATATTTAAAAAAAGAAAGGTTTGACAAATATTTTTAAATCATCCCGATTCTTCTTGACTGTTGGTAATGCAGATTGTGGTTAGAGTTTTGCACTTGTGGCTTCAGCTGTGACCACTGTTGTTTAGCATTTGAAAACCATTGGGTTAGACTTTACTTGAAGGTATCTACATAAGAGTGACATGACACTGTCAGGAACGTGTCATAAACATTATAAACAAGCCATAAACGTTTAGTAAGTGTCATTCGGTGTTTGTCATGAAAAGTTATGGTTAGGGTTCATGTGTCATGACTGTGTCATGACAGTGGCATGTGTTCATGACACTGTCATGTCACTCTTATGTAGATACCTTCAAGTAAAGTGTTACCAAAAACTGTAATCCACAATAAAGTACTCAATAAAAATATTCACTGCTGTAAAAAAGAAGTGAAATAGGTTGAATATATGCCATTTTCTGAGATTGGGATGAAAACATTGTTGCTTGTACAAAATGAACTATTGATAATAACCCGAATACTGTGATAACGAGTTGCTGAATTATTTTGAATTCATCTATGCTTCACATGAAACCAAGAATAACAAACTCTTGGATTATGATACTAAATACAAATTTGAGCTAGTATCTGTAAAAGAGTGATGTTTCAAAGTAAAGTTAAATTTGGATGTGAGTGAAAGTCACAAAATAGTGGCGTGCAAAGCGCTAACTGTCATTTTCCTCTGACGGGTGCGGTCCAAAGCAAATTTAGATCTTTTTTTTAGATTCTTGTGTCAATCACTTCAGGAAATTTTATTCTGCCAAATGTTAGATAAGAAAAAAAAAAAGGTGTGACTGTGATTTTTGTGTGCGTGTGTGTGTGTGTGTTTGTGTGTGTGTGTTGTTTTTGGGCGTTGAGTTCTTAGGAATGCTTAGAAAGTAATTTCCCTTTAATGATATAACTACTAACTGCTTTGTCTACACCATTTGCTTCTTTGGAAAGTATATCATTTTCTTCAATGTTCAAAATTAATCAGAAAGCAATTAAAAAGAATTCGATTGCTAAACGACAGTGGGCACAACTGGAGCCACGTGCAAAACTCTTCACACAGTCTGCACAGCAGCAGTTCATGTGGACCACACTTGTTTTTCTTGGTTGAACACAGTTTTCAAAAGTCTACACACTTATCCAATGGCTTTAACCACAACATGCACAACACAGTGGATTTCCAGCACTTTGTTCAAATGCTAACAAACTGCTGTCAAAACTGTTACCGTTTTTTAAAATTGCTAACACATTAAAATGACACGCGTAGCACAATTATTTAAACTGACACACAGAGAGCAAAACCTCTTCTCAAGTCTCCAAAAGTCTAAACACATTTTCTGCTTTACACACATTTTGCAATTCAAAATGGCACGTTTTAAATGCACTGAACACGGTTCTCTGCATAAGACACAATCTGACATAAAGTCACATATTTGCCATTTCAAAACACTGCCATTCAAAATGACACTACATGAGCTAATTGGCCAATACATGTGCCATCTGGCCAAACACGTCAATGGTTAATTGTTACAACTTCAATCAGGAAGTAAGCACTATGAAAAGACCACAGGTGAGCACTTTTTTTTTTTTTTACAATAACAATGGAAGATGTTGCAGAGAGAGGAAGAGGGAGGATGAGAATGAGAGGGGGAGGAAGAGTGAGAGATAGGGGTAGAGCTGGTGGAGGAGTTCATGGCCAAAGAAGACAACAACTTTCAAATGAAATCAGAGCAACCTTAGTTGATCATGTCATCAACCATGGGCTGACAATGCGAGAGGCTGGACAGAGAGTGCAGCCCAACTTCTTTCTGCAATTTTCTTTTTCAGTTTACTGTTTTTTTGTGATCATATTTTTTTTTCAGTCCATTGTAATTATATCTGCTGTGCATATGTTGCACTGACTTGTTTGGTGAAAAATAATGTTTCAACAGCATGTGTGTGTATCTGCAAATATTTCTGTGCATGTGAACAATCTGAAGAATGTTATAATGTGAACAATTTTAGTATTATGGCAAAGCACACTAAAGATGAGTTGTGCTTTTCATTATGCCAAACAGTGTGTAGTTGGTTAGAGAAAAATCTGGTAATATGAATGAAGTGTGTGCCATTTGGTGCAAAAGTTTGATTTTGATAATGCTATATGTAGTTTTAGTTGCAGTGCTTCATTTTGCAGGATATATGAGGTATTTTTCTAGCCTGGGAAAACCCTGACGAACTTCCTGCAAATTTGAGAGTTGCTCTGCTGAGAAGGGTCTGGTGTCAACCAGGCTAGTATTTTGCAGTTTGGGTGTGTGGTTTTGTGAATTGTGTTAAGTATTTTGATAAAACCAGCCTAGTTTGCAAAATTGTGTGTCAGCAATTTGGAAGAAACTGTAACCACACACATGGAGCTCAGCGTAAATTCTTGCAGGAAGACTTCTAAACTTACAGCATTCCCATTTCTCTCTCTTCTAAACTGAACAGCTGTTAGAGGCGTTCACTTTTATTTTAACCAATCAGAAGCTGCCTTGAATTTCATAAGCCAATCACAATCATGACATCCTTGTTTTAAACCGGTCTCTCTCTGCTGCTCAGTTGTCATTTCAGGCTAAGAGCACAACCCTCCTCCTCCCCTTGCTCCTCTAGTCTTCGTCATGCACGGCTCCGGGTTCCACCTCCGGCAAGACTGCGTTGGCTCCTCGGTTCGGTCTTCGGGTTCCTCACACCACCATCAGTGTCTAGACTCCATCGGGGGATCAGCTTCTGGCTATATAACCCCCTAAATATATATAATTTCATAATGATGGAGTCTAATCTCCAAAGACCGTACATGTCATATCATGCATTCATACAATAAGTCTTTGTATATCTGCAACAAAGTCTCTCCTGATTGAAATTCAAAACAGAATGGATTTCAGCTGTTGCATTTCAAACACGGCTGATTTGAAATTGTTGACCATGTTGTGAATCATGGTCTCTCATTGAGAGAGGAAGGGTTGAGGGTGCAACCCAATCTGCAAAGATCTACAATTGCATCTGTAATACAAATTTTCCACTGAACAAACAGGTGAGAATTTCATCCTTACAGTAAATGATTAATTATTCTTGTGTCAATCACTTCAGGAAAGTTTATTCTGCCAAATGTTAGATAAGAAAAAGGTGTGACTGTGATTTTTTTTTGTGTGTGTACGTGCGTGCGTGTGTGTGTGTGTGTGTTTGTGTGTGTGTTTTGTTTTTGGGCGTTGAGTTCCTATGAATGCTTAGAAAGTAATTTCCCCTTAATGATATAACTACTAACTGGTTTGTCTACACCATTTGCTTCTTTGGAAAGTATATGAATATCTTCAATGTTTAAAACGAACCAGAAAGCAATTAAAAAGAACCATTTTGTGATGGTTTCGGGTCAGCACTATGTTCCCACATTTCTAGGACATTTTCAAAGGAGTTAGGGTTGGGTTTGGTGCGCTTCATTCAACTGATCTGACAAGAAGCTAGTCAATGCAAAGCCTCTGTGCTACTTAGTTTAGTTTGTTTATTTAAAAGGACAATGTGCACTTACATTAAATGTTTGCAATAAACAGAGATATGGGCGCACCAGATTTAGCTAAAAGCTACATTCCATCTGTAGTCCATTGCTACTGGATAATAGGTTGGGTGTAATTGGCTACCAAATTGGGAGAAAGGGGGATAAAATTGAATACAAATTTATGAAAAAGGAAATGTGGGAACATAGGGCCTAATTTTGGAAGAAATCTTAGAAATGTGCAAACATAGGGCTGTGGGAACATAGGGATATGGGAACATAGGGCTGTGGGAACATAGGGATTACTAGCTACCATCGTGTAGTCACATGATCAAATAGAGATGTGACATTAGACAACGTCAACACACATACAGTAGACTATTACCCAGCAAGCATCATTACATATCTTTATATGGCAAAAATACCAAAGAAAATAAGAAGTTGTTCATGCAAGGGTGGCACAATTGTCACCTTTCAGCCAAAATCGCAGTTTTGAATCAAAAATAGGTTGTTGGTGTAAATTGTGTAGACTCAATGTTGTTGTTTTTTGTAAAGTGCCCTGGACTAATGTCATCCTTACATTTGTAGCAGTAATTCCATTAATTCTAGGCAGGGCCGCCTTAACCTAATGTTAGGCCCCGGGGCTGAGAGGTTTTGTAGGCCCCCCATCCCCTCGATTTATAGAGAGTCTCATTTAAAAAAAGTGTAATATCTAGGTAATCTACATCACAAAATGCATTAGTTTCTTTCGAGACATACAGTTTTCCCTCTTTGAGCCAGAAAACACCATAATATTGTTATTAACATAACACTGAGCCCACTTGAGCATAAACACAAGACACTTTATTTAACAACCACACACAGCAAGTTTGGTGATAATAAAACCAAAATGTGTGAAAGTATGATTTCAAACGATATTATGAAAAACATCACCAACCATCACCTGTCTGCACAAACATTGATAATAACTGATAACAGCATAAGCAAAGAACAGCAACAGATCAAAGTAGGAGCCTCTTCTCTGGCCTCAGCGTTCCATGGATGTATTATATTAGCGAGCGTTCCACACACCATTTTTTTTTTATTTACTTTTTTTGTGTGGCATTTTTAGGCCTTTATTTGACAGGACAGCTTAGACTGAAAGGGGAGAGAGAGGGGGAATGACATGCAGCAAAGGGTTGGAATTGAACTCACGACCGCTGCTGCAAGGACCGAGCCTCTGTACATGGGGCACACGCTCTACCAAGTGAGCTACCTAGGTGCCCTCACACACCACTTTTTGACTGTTGAGCGCAGCATCCTGGTACTCATAGTTGCTATGCATTTTGCTACACTTCGTCAGTTTGAACGTACTATGCACTCAAAATAGCAAGTTAAAAAACAGAAGTGCGTGAATTGAGACACAGCAATAGCCAGATAATTGGCTCAGTAATGTCAGTTGCACGGAAATGAATTGCTAACATTAACCACCAAGCTTCTGATCACACCAGATTAAGTAAGGCCGTAAACATGAAACCCCTGAATGTAGTGAATCAAGAAATGTTTTGTTGTATTGCTTATGAATTAAACTTTTTATTTGTAAAAGGAAAAATGTGTCTGCTATCAAATGGCATAGTGTCACTTTAAAGAAATTATCTCAGTAGAGGCTGTCTACACTTTTTTTTTACTGCTTTTCTGACGTTTCTTAACACTTTTCAGATGCTGTCTATTTTGTTGAAGCTAAAAGTATGGTATTGTATTTTTTCCTTGTATGCCCTCTTGAACATGTAAGATGTCCTTATGTATCTAGAAATGCGTCCGCCAAATAAAATGTATTATTATTATTGTTATTACACTGTGTGTGATTAGAAATGAGAAAAGAGTGGTGATGGCGCAGTGGATATGTCACTTGCCTTTGGTGTGGCAGACCAGGGTTAGATTTCCACTGTGATACATCAACCAATGTGTCCCTAAGCAAGACACTTAACCCCTAGTTGCTCCAGAGGTGTGTGACCTGTGATATGTAACAACTGTAAGTCGCTTTGGATAAAAAGCGTCAGCTAAATGACATGTAATGTAATAAAATGCCTGAGCAGACGTTCTGCCTCACAGCCTCAGTATAACAGACATTGAAAGGAAAAACAATTATCTTCATGCCTGTCTGGATGTCAGATACCCATCCTGGCTGCCAAACTAGATGTTCAACCTGTCTTCAACAGAGCGTCACTAATGCCACTGAATAAACAGGTTAGTAAAATAACAAACATAATTACTTATTGACATACCACACCTTGCTGTGGCATGGGGCCAGGCTGTCTCGCCTTGTCAGTCCTATAAAAATGGCCACTTGTCACAGGCAGAAGCACTCCTCGGAGACTCTCCAGCTCTGCTCATCACCTTCACGTCAGCTCAGCTCCATATCTCACCATGTCGGTCTCTGTCAGACGTCAGAGCAGCTACAGCTCCAGCAGCATCTCCAGTGGCAGCGCTATCAGCCTGAGCAGGGGGGTGCAGCTGGTCGGAGGCGGCCAGACCCTCATCTCCACCGGGTCCTTGCAGAGGCGCGCGCCCAGCGTGTACGGGGGCGCGGGAGGTTACGGGACCCGCATCTCCCAGTCAGCCTTCTCCTCCTCCGGGTCGCTGACCCCGTACAGCGAGTCTGCAGTGATCAACAACGAGAAGGTGACCATGCAGAACCTCAACGACCGCCTGTCATCCTACCTGGACAAGGTAAGCCATGATGATGATGATGATGATGATAACTTCACATTGCTGCACATTCCTTTGACTTTTTATTAGACCATTATAAAAAAAAAATTCTATCTGCATTAAATCAAAACTCAATTTGCTCCTCATAATTAGATGCCTGATGAACACATATAACACACTATATAATCTGACCTAACACACACACACACATTCAATACTTTCCTGCATGTGCAGGGGACTCACGCATACCCACAAAGGGTAAGCTTTAAGTCCTAAAGCAAGTTCATTGTTGTAATAATTCCTCCTGTTCACACTGGCCTTTAACAGATCCCTTCTTAATGCACTTTCAATGTAAGTGATGGGGGACAAAATCCACAGCTCTCGTTCTGTGCAAACATATGTATGTGTATATTATTATCATATTATATTCCAGTGTATCTGAAATTAATATGAGGCTTCAGCAGTTTGAATTACAATTTTCTACCCTCAGATTAGCTTCAGATAAACTTTAGAATATTCAAATCTGAATAAATATACAGTAAGACTTTGTTGTATTAACTTATTTGGATCAAGACTGTTTTGGTAAGTTAATTTGATCGTTTAACGATTAGTAAAAAATTCAGGGGTTTCCAGAAATTTGGGTTGTCAGTGATGGAAAGTACATGTATTTAAGTACTGACTGTACTTATTTACAACACTGTGAAATGAGTACTTTATACTATTTTAGATGCAAATATTGTACTTTATACTCTATTTTCTTTATTTGGGAGTTACTTTGATTGAGTTACAGATTATTCTAACCCATAACCATATAATGAGTAAAAATCATTGTAAAATAAAGAACCCTGAAATAAGCTCCATCTTGACAGAGCTAAAACATTAAAATGCTTCTTACATATGAATGCATCAGTGAGTACTAAAACACAATGCAGCTATCTGCATTACTACTCTGCAATACTACTGTTGAGTAGTACGTTTTGTTAATTGTACTTACATAACTTCAAAATAAGAATAAAGAAAAAGATTTGATTACAGATCGGATGGTTCATGGCGGAAAAAAAATGTAAATGGCACAATGTTTTAGTTAGGTTCGAAATAGATTTGGCCAGCCCATGAAAAAAGAAATTAGCTTCCAAGCGCCACTCGGGAGTAATGAGCCAGTACTAAGGCATTTTATGAATGGACACATCTGTCATCTGTCATTTGTCATCTGTCATTGCGTGATGCGTCACACTGTGGTTGTGTCTGCAGGTGCGCTCACTGGAGTCAGCCAATAGGAAGCTGGAGCTGCAGATCCGAGAGTTCTATGAGAAGAAAGCTCCTTCTGTTTCCAGTGACTTCACCAGCTACTTCGCCACCATCACTGAACTCCGAGCTCAGGTACCGCTCACATCATGACACATTTAAAAATATATAACTAACAAAACTGTTCTATAATACAAGAAACACAGCAAAAGCATATATGACACGTAAACACTTCATTATCTAGCTTTCAAACTAATTTAGAAATCCACTGTAGAAAATAATGTTTCCGAAATATACCCTGTCATTTTTTGGTGTCTGCTACTGTAAAGATAGCATATACATGTACTGATGAATCTGTCTGATAAAACAAGCCAACATTTTTTCACCCCCCCTCCCCTTTTAGATCATGAGGAAATGCTTAGACAATCAACGTATCATCCTGCAGCTTGACAATGCGCAACTGGCTGCAGATGACTTTAAAATAAAGTAGGTTTACCCTCCTCCCTTGAATCATGATGAAATCCATATGCAGTATACAATAATTTAATTTGCAAACATTTTAAAACTAATTTCAAGACAAGAAAAAAAATATGGCTTGGAATAACATGTACGTCCTCTACTGGATCAGCACAGAATGAGAATGAATGAAGATGTAGGTGGAGGTTTTTTTCTTTCACTCATTCAATTAACTTCCTTCTGTAGGTATGAGACGGAGCTGAACATGCATATGATGGTGGAGGCCGACGTGTTACGTCTCCGAGGGGTCCGAGACAGCCTGACTCTCAACATCAGTGACCTGGAGGTGCAGCTAGAAGGTCTGAAAGAGGAGCTGGTCTACATGAAGACCAGCCACGAGGAAGTGAGAACCATTCAGAGAAACGCCTCCTGTTGTAGTGTTTAAAAAGAAGAAGAAAAAAGAAAAACAGCAGGATGGTTCGCTGTCTGCTCTGTTTCTAAGTACAATGGGGCCATCTGTTGGTGTGCTGGCATCCATGACTCACAAACCTGTATAAGATAAAAATGTGTTCATGTTGCAGGAGAAGCGCCAGCTGAAAATCCAGCAGACTGGCATGGTTAACGTAGAGGTGGACAGCACAAAGTCTGTTGATCTGACATTGGTCCTGCAGGAGATAAGGGAGCAGTATGAAGCTGTGGTGCTGAAGAATAAGCAGGAGCTTGAGAAATGGTTCCAATCTAAGGTGAGACGGGAGAGCAGGGCAACGGGCCTGAAAATGTGAAAGATTTACAGATGGCAATGTGATGATATTTATTATATATATATGTGTGTGTGTGTGTGTGTGTGTGTGTGTGTATGTGTGTATGTGTGTGTGTGTGTGTAAAACTAGGTGGAGCTTCTCAATACTCAAATCACAACATGTACAACAGAGGTGAAGACGTTTTACACGCAGCTGTCAGAGCTGAAGAGGACCCTCCAGACTTTGGAGATAAGTCGGCAAAGCGTCCTCACAGAGGTAGGCCACAGATGGACTGACAGAATGCAAAAGCACACTTTCCCTGTGCAGTGTTAACTGATCGTACTTATAATACAGTGTAAGGTTGATTCACATTTTTTCAAGTCTGTCTTAAAAAAAACACTCCCATGCCCATATGTACATTCAATTCAATTCAATTCAATTTTATTTATAGTATCAAATTATAACAGAGTTATCTCGAGACACTTTACAGATAGAGTAGGTCTAGACCACACTCTATAAATTCCAAAATCCCAACAATTACAGTAATTCCCTTAAGAGCAAGCATTAGCAGTGGCTGTTGCGACAGTGGCGAGGAAAAACTCCCTTTTAGGAAGAAACCTCGGCAGACCCAGACTCTTGGTAGGCGGTGTCTGTCATTCATGTGTGTCATTCATAATGTCACATGTCAGTTCATAATGGGATTTCCAAGATCCTTTCCTAATGCACATTTAATGTTAGTAATAGGGTGTGTAGTGGCAAAATTAAAGCTGGGACAGCATATAATTTCTTCCACAGTGTCCAATCCTTTCATGAATATTCCTAAGTATCAGAGTGGTGATATTTGAATTCTTAGGTATAATAACTGGATGCATGACTTCCGCTGGCATAGAAGATTTGCTGAGACGGCCTCCAACTCTTAAAAGCCCATCTTGAAGCACTGGATCCAGCTTGCACAGAGGGCTGCTTCTCTTTAGATTATGGTTTCCCCTTTCCAAACTTGAGACTTCGTCATGAAATGTTTGGTTTTGACAGAAACGGATAATTTCTTTCTCTGCCTCTTTTCGATCTTCAACAGTTAAGAGTTCCTTTCTCCATGTTCATTTTGTAGGCATGCATTGTTTGTCTGATTCGACCACTTTGGGAGTAGCTATTTTTTGCTAACAACTCCTTTCTCGTTTTACTCATTTGCTTCAGCATTGCCTTGAGTTTGAGCACCCATGCCACAGCCTTTTTTTAGTTTGTACCAACTGGAATAGTAGTTGACACAGATGCTCTGGTTCTCGAAGAAATGGTGGACCTTGAATCCAATCAAGGTTACTCATCAACAGGGTGCAATGCAAAACTATATGCCAAAGTTTATCTGAAGTGAATAAAAGGCTTTAGCAGTCTGGGTTAGTAAGGATTTAGACTGAAAACAGTCCTGTGTTACAGCAATGCAGGGGGCTGTGTTGGTGGGGGCATGCTGTTTAAAAGGTACCAACAATGAAATATGATCCAGGAAGTTCAGTTGAAGTAATAGAACACATGTTTAAAAACACTGCATGATGGATTGTAAGACTCAGGATCCAGACAGGATTTTACATCTCAAGTTGTCCTGTAGTAACTATTTTATCTTTCAACACAAGGATCACGAGGTTCATACCAGTAATGTGCGCTTGCATGTATTTGATTGGGCAATTCTTTAATTTAGTATTGTGCAGATATACTGTACATCATGAAGCTATAACTTTATCATTTCCTGTCGGGGCAATTCTTTTTAATAGTTTTTCCTGTCTGTCCTGCAGATTCAGTGCTTGCAGCAGAATAAGGAAGAAGTGAACAGTCGATACAGCATGCAGCTCAGCCAGCGGCAGCTCACCATCAACACGCTGGAGATAGAGCTGCAGCAGCTGAGAGTCTCTCTGGAGCAGCAGCAAGCCGACTACAACCTGCTGCTGGACATCAAGATGAGGCTGGAACTGGAGATCGCTGAGTACAGGAGGCTGCTGGAGGGGGAGAGCTATGAACAAAAAAAAGTGAGTGTTTCATTTCTTTAAAGTGAAGGTAGCAGGCCAATAGCTAAAGCAATACACTATATCTCTAATAAATGGGGAAATCTCTGTATGTGTGTGTGTGTCTGTCTGTCTTTGAAATATCTCATAAACCGTTCATCCAATCTACTTCACACTTGGTTTTCTGGGTACCCAATGAACTTAGGGTTTGGAATTTGGAGCAGTTTGGACAGCATTGGATATTGGAAATTAATAAACTGTGAATTAAACTAAATGGCCGAACAATAAAGGTTGAGGAAAACATTTTGAGAAAAAAAGCGCTGGCTCTTTTGTGTCAACCCTTCACATTAAAAGCCCAGCTTCAATTCACTCAGAGCATTTTGCTAAGAGGAAACTCAATGAAAAGGCATGTCTATCCTTTACAATATGGCTGTGATTACTCCACATTTTAATTGTGATATTTTGTTAGTAAAATCTGAATCTGCATTGTTCTCTGTCAGGTAAATGTAGTACAATGTTTTTCTCTGAATTAGAAGTACACAGTAAGTTAGCAGTAGGCTATTTACTTTGGAGTTGAATATTAGGTGCATTGGGGTCCTTCTGTAACAATTTTTGGGGTACAATGGTTCTGGAGAAAGCTACAAGCAGCAATACCACAGGCCAAGCAATCAGGCCGTTCCAAACGAGCACTGTACTAGTGTTTTAAAATAATGTTCCCTCTCTCCATAGGGCTGTGGTCATCAGCAAGGTTGTGGAAGTGCAAGTGGAAGGTAAGAATCCCAATCATTCACCAAAACAAAACCAACTTTTCTGATCTTGTAACAATATCATTGACTATTGGCTCATTGCACACATGATGCATTATGTTTGTTGTCAACCTCTGCAGAGCATAAACCCCACATCGAGAGGAGAGTGAAGACCATCGTGGAGGAGATTGTTGATGGGAAGGTGGTGTCCTCCAGTGTTGACACCCAGGTGGAGGACATTCAGTAACACCTCTGCTTTATTTACTAGCTAAATCATATAATACCTGCTTAATGAATAATTTACTAAAGTCAGTGTTTAACTTGTAATTTAAATTGACCTATGAACAAGGAAGTAACAAAATTCATTAGTAATAATGGAGGAGATGAAAATGCAACTGAACAAAAAATTTGATAAATTATCAAAAGTGATTTGATTCAAACGGCCGTGGTATATTGAGAACAGAGCCATGTTTCATACTTTCCCCCCGTATTACATTCATCATTCATCGTTCACAACACAAATATGCCATTCACCATTTAAGGAACTTGGCCTCAATAAGACTGGAAGTAACAAACAGTAATTGAAAAAAAGTGATACATTGCCAGTTGATTTGATGAACTTGATTGCCAGCTGATTATAAGAGAAACACTGTTTCAGCCTGTTCATGTTGTGAATGATGAATGATGAATGTAAGACGGGGAAAATTATGAAACATGGCTCCGTTCATGACCGTTTTAATCAAATCAGCTTTAAATGAATTCAAACACTTTAAAGTTTTCAATTCACATGCATTTTTACTGCTCTGTTTTTTTTAATTCACATGCATTATCATCACCTCCATTTTATTAATTCATTTTTGTTACGTCCACCCCTCATATGTACCACGATAGTTCCCACACAAATCACATATATAATCAAAAAGCACTTAAGGGTTTTAAGTAGGTTACTTTGGCATTTTCTTTCTTTTCTTTCGATTGCAATTATATATAGCAAGGTTGCAGCAAGTGATGATTTTTCCCTGATAGATGCTCGGTCTGATAAGTGTGAGACCAAAATATGAATAAAAAACCAGATTGCATGTGTATTCTTAATCACAAATGTGTATTACAATCCAGATAGGTGGATTATAGTTTACATGGGGTTTTCATGGGCAAAAATTCAATAATGTTTTAGTTGTTGTCTGAAACTCAGGCTTGGGGCCTCCTGTATTTTCCCTGTGCAGATACTTTGCCGATAATCACAACCATACACCAAAATAAAGCAACATCTGACATTGATTCTAAGGGAAAATGTTTTGGGTGTAATTTCACTAACGCCCACTAGGTGTCCCCCTACTCTTTATCTATAAAAGTAAAGTCCTCGACATTTGTAGATTGTATTTTGCTTATGTGGAAACAGATTTTTGCTGCACAAGACACATCAAAAAACACAATTATTTTAGTCACAGGACAACAAACAATAGTCCACAAATAGCACAAAATCAAGGCACAATATTGATGCCATGTTGTACATTATAGGGACATAATACTGTGTGATACTGAATATGATTTTCACAGTAACATGCAGAGCTGAAAACCTTATTTTTTTAAGTGTAGATTTGGTTCTGTGAGGTTTACAACTCACCTAAGTTTCTTTCTTTCTAAGTGGAGTTGAATCAAGCAGAGACTATCAAACATCGGTGATACAGAGTTAATGTCTTGGTCAGAATGACTCAGCTTTAAAGACTTCCTTCCTTTCACTGCTTCTGGGCAGCACTCTATTAACACATTATTGGTATTTATCAACGGTGCTATTAAATGTAATTCGATCTTTTTGTTCCTTCAGTTTTGTGCAGCAGAGCAATATCAAGTTTAAGCAAAGAGGATCAGATTAATTTCCCTCACTGTCTACACCCTAAAATTTGAATGATTGTGTATGACTAGACAAGACATAGAGATTAAAAAAAAAACATTGTGTACTGTTGTTGGAACCTTGCAACTTGCACCTAACATACATACAGAAAAGTCCCGGTTTAAATTGAAATCCTAACGTTAAATTTGCCCTCCTGGTGTTAAACTTCATGCCTCATTGTAAAAGTAAAAAAGTTGTCATACAGGGTGAGAAAATTCCCTGCACATTAGATTTAGATTTATTATCCCTGAGGGATATTTGTTTTCACAGCCAGTTCATAGAAACATACAAATATACACATAGACAAGGCAAGGCAAGGCAGCTTTATTTGTATAGCACATTTCAGCAACAGGGCAATTCAAAGTGATTTACATAAAAACGATTAAAATACAAGAATAAAAGTTACAGTGCAGTACAAGAAATGAAACATCAAAGAGCAGTTAAAAACAGTTAAAAATATAAAAGAAGATAAAATACAAGAATCCTTGCCGTTCCCAGAACGGGCCGGTTCCACCGGTCTTCTCTTTATATGCTTATATCGATTTTCATAGTTTCAACAATGCAACCTAAGTTTGTTCCAGATATGTGGAGCATAAAAACTGAACGCTGCTTCCCCCTGTTTAGTTCTGACTCTGGGGACAACAAGCAGACCTGTCCCAGACGACCTGAGAGGTCTGGGTGGGTCATAGTCTAGCAGAAGATCAGAAATGTATTTTGGACCTAAACCGTTTAGTGATTTATAAACTAGCAAAAGTATTTTGAAATCAATTCTTTGAGGCACAGGGTAGCCAGTGTAAAGATTTCAGAACTGGAGTTTGGTCTTAGTGAGGACTCGAGCAGCAGCGTTCTGAATTATAGCAACACATACAGATATAGACAGTAGCCTACACACCATCTCCATGAATGCATTCATCAGCTGCTATTGTAGAGGGGTCAACACTCTTGTGCTCTTTACGGTTGCATCAACTCTGTGGATATTTGATTTACGGAAAGCACATCTCAAAAACAGAGGCTTACAAAGTTCTTAATGAGATGTTAATTGTTGGTTATTGTTAAGAATTAACTAAAAGACGTGTTCTTCGATTTCTGGAGGAGGAAGGAGAGGCTGGGGTCGAATTGAAAGTTAAGCAAAAGGTTTAATGAACGGCGTGAAAACGACAAGACAAAACACAATCAAACATAAAACACTAAAACACTGCAGCTGACAGCGGACTGATCTCATGCTTCTCCTTGCGGAGTTACAGAAGAACAGTCATGTGACATGACAAACAATACGCTGTAAACAGCGGACTCCAATTGCTTCCTCTTGCGGGGTCACAGATTGAAGTGCCGACATCACCTCAGTTTCCGAATTATATTCCTGTTGAATTGTGGGTCTCTGATTAAAGACACACCTCTGATTTTAGGTTTACCCCAGGTCACAGATAAAGGTCGTTTCACATGGTAGTGCCGATTCTGTCTAATCACGCCTGGCCCTGCAGGGATTGGCTCCCCAAAACCAGAAACATTAGTTATCTTTCCTGTGTGGACAATGAGTCTTCTTCATATGCTAAATGTCAGACATGACCTGATCAATTCTTTAGAAGCTACAGACGGTGTGAGCCAGACCAATGCTAATCAGTGTAGTTATTTGATTAGATCTAGCAAGTACATTGTTTTTAAAACATAAGCCGGGTTTTAACTTTTTAACTTCAACATTATATTATTTAAATATGAAATGAGGAACCATGTTTGCTATTATGAACCTGTTTGGATGCTGAACCATAAAGATTTGGTTTGCATCCGAGTGCAATTGCTGCATTCATACCTGCCCAAACGAACCACTCCAACAAAACACGCTAGGTCGTGTTACTTCGTGGCGGTGTGCATCACATGAGTAGAGGTTTTCCCTCAGCTGAGCCCTCATTGAATCTGCTCAGTTCTGAGTCAAGAATTATCTTGTAAATTTCCAAATCCCTCTGTGCATCTGAACATCCGAGGTTTTGCATAGATTACTGCTGTAGAAGGTGCGGTTCATACCTGCAGGGCATCACAAGATCCAACAGAAACCAGTCTGAGCCTGAAATAGAGTAAACACAAAGGCAGACGAGCATTGTCAAAAAAGAACACATGATGCTGCGGTGAATCATCGCACTCCCTACATGAGATAGAAAGGGAGATATTGTTTTGTGTTG
The DNA here is from genome assembly GCF_004354835.1 of Perca flavescens. Classification (NCBI taxonomy): domain Eukaryota; kingdom Metazoa; phylum Chordata; class Actinopteri; order Perciformes; family Percidae; genus Perca; species Perca flavescens. The sequence goes on along the minus strand of NC_041332.1, from coordinate 14,296,766 downwards.
GCTCATGCGTGGCAGTTACACACCCAGGTAAAAGCATTCTGGGCTTATTTTCATGTCAGAGCGCATTTTGAGCATACTGTTACTGTGTACGCCACAAGCTACAGTTATATGTGTCAGCGGGGCACTTCGTACTCAGACTTGAATGGGCCTTTTGCGTTCTGAGAAGTCATTCCCGTTCACACGAAAAGTGAATGGGGTATGTGACACAGTAAATGTGTCAAAAAGACCTGATTGATTTGTCTTTTTGGCAAAGGCCGTGCAAGATGAAGTGCAATTACAACTACCACACAAGCCACGTGCATTGCATAGCAGATAGTCACGAGATACAGAGCACAACAAAACAATTAGTTTGCGGAGAGGTTTGAATATGTTTTAATCATATCTGCTAAAAAGCTGAAAATCCCTCTTAGTGAATGGCGAATACACCAGTATGCAGGAGTATCTCAATAAAAAGCATGCATACCTCATTCATTCATTGCTTCACACACAAGAACCGCAGTTACACCTTGCCCTGATAACAACACGTACGATCACCATGAATCACTCGGCTCACATAAACAACTCTGCCCTTTTTAATCAGAGCAGAGTGTGATACAGAGTATATTTGTTGCGAAACATTATATTACAATTAAAAATCATTTTGTTTTTTGTCTACCTATAAAGTGTAGCTTGATAACACCAAGGAAGCATATTAAGACAAGAGATGTATACAAAGGTAATAGTGTTAAAACAATATATAAAGGCTCTAACACTTTTGTGTTTTACTTCACACAACAACAAGATAATCTGAATATTAATGCAGACGGAATGAAAACGTTTCAGCACCTGTGCTGTGAGAGCAGAGCAGTGAGACTTCTCTGATAATCAGTGCTATGTGGGCTGAAGCAATTGGTGTCTACCGGGAGGAAAAATGGCTGCCTGACAATTGCCAGTTACTATTAAAATATCAAGAAAGCTAAATGTCCTATATATTGGCATATTTCTATTTTGCTTGTATTACTAAAGTGCTATTTGCAAGTTGTGCAATGTGTGTGTCAATATGTTTTAGGGTTAGGGCATTAGCATTATATTTTATGAAGTGTGATCTATTCTCACAACTTTTGTCAATCTACAGAAAACAGATGAATTCTTTTGCTCGTTTTATCACAGTGAAGTATGTTTTTCACAGTGTTGCAGTGTCTTACACATTAACATGCCATTGACAATTGCTCTTTTAAACTTTTTTAACTTTACATGAACTAACTTTACATGAACTATGCTCTATTTAAACCTCCCTGGTGCCACACCCTTATGTTATTCTATCACAGGGATGTCTGATTGCACAAACCTAACAATGCGTACACCACTTGGTTCTGCTGGTTTTGCACCACTATGTAAATTTACATAGCTGTAAAAATTGTTGTTGTAAAATACTTGCAGGCAAAATAAAATGAACCTAATAAGCAAGAGTTTGGACATCTGTCAATGGAGCAGTGAAACCCTTAATGAAGTGCAACTAAGCTATTCAGAGCTATACATTACAGTGTGTACACACAAGAAGCTGGTGTATTGGCGTGAAACTGCTATCTCCAGAGAGAGAAAAATATATTCACTTGTATTACTGGGGATTCAATCTTCAATTTTCAATCTCTCTTCTATCTTGGACATTATTTATAGATGTTTAGCACACACATGAGATGAGTTTGCAACCTTAAAATGAAAAGCAGCAGTGACAAGAAACATCTGGTTTGTATTACTTCAGACTGTAGATGTGCACAGTCAGCAATAGTCATTTGTTTGTTAGAAGTAAAACAGCTCTTTGTTAGATTTATCCAGCAGTAAAATGTTCAAAATAATACATCCATTATTCTTATAATCAAACTAGAAGGAAAGGTTTATATGCCTGCAAATACTTGAAAGAAATATTGTGAAGCAAGGAAAAAAGCACACAAGCAAGGGCTTGTTCTTGTTTTGGCATGATGCACAGGGCAAAGTACAATGCCAAGAAAAATAAATATCTGTGGTGAGGTTTCCAACTCTACGCAGTTTAAATAAGGACAGGTATCGACTGACATATATGGACTGACATCATGCCTACAAAACTTGGTTCTTACTGGCAACCCTGCAGGCTATAAGTGAGCGAAACAAACGAGAATGTATAAAATTGTCAGGTTTAATATTTAAAAAATAACTAAAACTGTGACTAACAAAATAATGAATACATAAAAAGTGATTTCAATGCAAGATAACACAGAGTGAAAGGACAAAGAATGTGTGAGAAGTCAAGTAGAAAAACATATCAATCATATACTTATCCATTTTACAGTGTTTGCAATGCTTGTTGCCTTGGTAACATAACTTTGGCCATCACGGTATGGCAGTCTTGCTCAATTTTAATGGCACAAATTTCAATAAAAACACATCACCTAATGTTGAAAATCTGCCAGATTTGACTGAATAACAAAGTTGACCCTGACAATAACAGGCGTGGCTGTTTTACAGTGGGCAGTTGGCAGTATGCTTTGAGGAAATAAAAGATAAAGGTTCACATGGAAACCCTGTCTTCATGCACATTAATATGGCACATGGGAATACAAGGATGAATGGAATAATGTAGCTATTGTATGAGGTTTGCAGGTAGTTGTGAGGTTTGAAGGATTTCAGTAAAGGTTTAATCCCTCTTTATTTTTCTGATCATTACAAATGAAAAAAAAAATGAAACTGAAGAGTGTGTGTGATGGGTGAGGCAGAGCAACCATTTTAGGTATTGCTCCTCCCTTCAGTCCTGCACGCCCCCTTCTTCACCAGAGGCAGTAGCAGCAGCAGCAGGATAAAAGGGGACGGAGGCAGAACTGCGCATCTCAGTCCATCTTATTCTCTCCAAGGCAGATCTCCTGAGCAGTCTTCACTTCACAATGTCAACACGCCCGTCTTATTCCTCCTTTGGAGGTGCCGGCCAAGGTGGTAGCTTTGGTGGCTCTGGAGGCTCGATGCGAAAGTCTTATAGTTCCAGCGTGTATGGTGGTGCAGGTGGCTCAGGAGCAAAAATATCTATTTCCTCCGGTTATGGCAGTAGATTAGGTAGCAGTTATGGCATGGGAGCAGGTGGAGGTGGAGGTGGAGGTGGAGGTGGAGGTGGAAGTGGAGGTTTTACTTTTGGCTTGGGAGCAGCTGGAGGTGGAGGCGGAGGTGGAGGCTTCAGCCTGTCTGATGGCCTGGACATCCACGTTGGGGCCAACGAGAAGGCCACCATGCAGAACCTGAACGACCGTCTGGGCTCCTACCTGGAGAAGGTGCGCAACCTGGAGAAGGCCAACACTGAGCTGGAGCTCAAGATCCGCCAGTTCCTGGAGAGTAAGTCCGGCCCCTCTGCCCGTGACTACTCACATTTTGAGGCCACCATTGCTGACCTGCAAGGAAAAGTATGACTTCTGATTTTTGAATGAGATACAAAAGCATGTCTCTCTGTAGTTTACCAAACAATGTAACTATCAGATTAACATGTTAAAAACGATGCATTGGAACTTTAACCGACCCAGAGAGGCAATATGTGTGCATGATTTTGTAAAGACCATTACTATCCTTGTGTTACATGCAATGCTTTTGTGAAGTGTTGTTCACAGCATACTTGATGTTTACAGAGTATCTTTGCAGTTGGAGACACTTGGATGAAAGAAATGTACTAACTGAAACCTTGCTTCATCACACAGATCCAGGATGCCACTTGTAACAATGCAGGCATCTATCTGTCTATTGACAATGCAAAACTGGCAACAGACGACTTCAGAACCAAGTAAGTATAAGGATGAGAGACAGAAGGAGTTTGTAACATAGTAAAATCTGAAATTACTCTGAAGCAATACATGGAATATGTGTACATGATGTGGATGTTGAGGTGCAAATATCTGATCTCTTGCTGCCCCACAGGTATGAGAATGAGCTAGCCATGCGTCAATCAGTGGAGGCAGATATCGCCGGTCTAAAGAGACTGTTGGATGAGCTGACACTGGCCAGATCAGACCTGGAGATGCAGATAGAAGGCCTCAAGGAGGAGCTGATCTACCTAAAAAAGAACCACGAGGAGGTGGGTAGCAAACGCATAACAGTCATCTGAGTGGATTTGTATTCAATGTGCTGTCTTGAATGCAGAACAAAATTTCCTCAAGTCAGCAAACTTAAACCTTTAACCAAACTCCTCTTATTTACCAGGAATTGGCATCTATGAGAAATCAAATGAGTGGACAGATCAACGTGGAGGTGGACGCTAAACAACAGCCAGACCTGGGCAGCATCATGGCTGAAATGCGTGAACAGTATGAGAGTGTGGCAAAAAAGAACCAGAAAGAACTTGAAACTTGGTTCCATTCAAAGGTAAAACTGGACCCAAATCCTGGTGATGATATTAATTGAATAAGTAATTTGTCATTGCCTATTTAGACTGGTATGTATGTAACATATGTAGTTACACGTGACACTGATGTTCTTCCATGTCTACTGCAGTCAGAGTCGCTGAACAAGGAAGTGGCAGTCAGCACAGAAACTCTCCAATCGTCAAAGTCAGAAATCAACGAAATCCGACGCACCCTGCAAGGCCTGGAGATCGAGCTACAGTCCCAACTTAGCATGGTAAATGCTGATGATCTAGGGCAAATCGTACATACAATTTGATGCACCCGCAGTATTTCTTTCACTTAACTCACTCATTCTCTTCTCCATCCCTCTTCTCTTCGCCATCCTCCTCTAGAAAGCGTCCCTGGAAGGCACTTTAGCTGAGACCGAGTCACGGTATTCCATGCAGCTCCAAGGCCTCCAGAGGCAGGTGACGTCCCTGGAAGAACAACTGATGCACCTGCGTGCTGACATGGAACGCCAGAGCCAAGAATACAAAATGCTGCTCGACATCAAGACAAGGCTGGAGATGGAGATCGCAGAATACAAGAGGCTGATGGACGGAGAGGGCAGGTAATTTATCTGCAATGAACAGTTCTGTCCTTTCATGATAAACTCTCACTCTGTAAAATGAAACATTATACTGATATTTAATGCAAGTACTGTGATTGTACCCCTTCACAGTGTCGTACCTCAAGGGAAATCCTCTAGTAAGGTGATAGTGGTCACACAGGAACTGAAGGATGGCAAGGTGGTTTCCTCCTCCACTTCCTAATCTGTCTCGTGCAGCAAACGCAACACAAGAGGCCACACCTGAGGACCACAAGCACAAATGACTCCAATACTTCCTTCATATACACATGTGAATGTAATAAAAGGCTGCCAGTTTGCTGACTACCATTTTTTCCTGTTTTGACTTATTTGTGTTTCAATTACAAATAGTGTCCTGATAGTGGCATGGTTTTGAGATGAACCATAGGTTTTATAAAACAAAAATGTTCAGCTTCATCCTGACAAGAGTTCCTTAGGGTATTTTGTAGGTCTGATATATCATTATTTTAACAGATATTTGTGTAAAACCTGCTGAATGAAATCGTAAAAACTTTGAGGGTGAGCCACATTATTATCTGGATGTAAAAGAATAGAACAATTAAGGCTTTGAATATAAAGTTGCTAATATCCTGAGGGTGGTTGGAAAAATTTAACAAAGAATAATAGTTCTTTCTCCGTTGTTCAACATTTTTGTACGAGATACTAATGATTTCAGGACTTAAACCTCAGAGGCCACACAGTGTTCAGCAATACAGGCGTACATGTCATACAGGTCTGAAGTAGACAGCATGCATGCTCCGATAAATTCAGATTTAAAACCATTTGAAAACACACTATTAGGAGTGCCAATATATACAATGTAAAATGTAGCCTTAATGCCTCACAATAGAGTCCTGGGTTTGAATCTCCTTCCTCCAGAAGTCCTCGTGCACATTTGGATGTACGCATGAAGTCAACTCTCTTGGTGTTAGACTGGACTTTACAACTCAAGGAAGTTTGATTCACTTTTAGCCAATGCATGCTGGGACAGGTCCCAGTCCCTCTTTACACAGATTAAAGCTGTATCAACCAATGTTTAGCAACAAGGGGGCAGAGCATTTATGTACAGTATTTTATGAAATTGAAACTGTTATAAACTACTATAATAATTTTGCTTTTATAGGTTCTAGAATGATTTTTTTAACATTAACAGTTAAAAAATTTCTTCTTGCAAGGGATCACACCAGCCAAATCAACAAATCCGGCCAGGGGCGGAAATTAGGGGGACCCTTCCCTACTTTCTATCCCACTACTTCAGGTGCCCTTGCTTCGACCAGCGCACACACACACACACACACACACACACACACACACACACACACACACACACACAAAGTGAGGCTATTTTGAGTATAATTTACCAAGTGTTAATTTGTCTGAGGCCACATTTTGTCACTGTGATGGTGTTGCAACAGTGCAAAATGCAGTTAGAAAACTTTACAGGTGTGTAGTCGAGAACAAAATGGTCAAGTTCGAAAATGGGTGTGGTCCAAGCGCCCGGAGTACGGGGGCGTGAAGTAGGGAAGCGGCTTTATGAACACATGGAGGAGTAAGTTTTAATCATTAGCATCTGTATCTGATATGTACTTAGAAATGTGAAGTATTCTGTTCATTATAAAATATAAAAAGATACAAGAACGTTTAATTCAACTCCATGATCTTTATTGATTTTTGTTATTGTTTCCAATTTATCACTTAATCTCATCGACGTCCACATCAACAGTCTTGCTGCTCTCGACCACCCTTCCATCCACAACTGTCTCCACCACTGTGATGACCTTTGTGACCACTGAGGAAAACAAAAAGATACAACAATCATGAGCAAATCACATTACATTTTTTAAATCCAGCTAAAACTTAAACATTTTACTGAAAAAAATATGAATTATCTGCATGTGAAAAAATGCTCACCTTGTCTTGAACTGGTAATGGAGAGAAAAAGAAAAAAGAAAACATTAGTCTAGAACATATCCACATTATTATTAATTGTTTATACCTGGGGTGGATATTATTTCTCTTTAATCCCCCTGTCCAGTCAGTGTTTCTCTCTCTTCACCAGGTCTCACCTGTCATCGTCCCCATCCAGCAACCTCCTGTACTCAGCAATTTCCAGCTCCAGCCGGGTCTTGAGGTCTAGCAGCATGTCGTACTCCTGCTTGTTGCTGGCGATGTTGGCGTGGAGCTGGGACAGCTGAGCCTCCAGGCTTGTGACCATGTTCTGGAGGCTTGCTAGCTGTGCAGCATAGCGCGCCTGAGTCTCTGCCAGGTTGCCCTCCAGAGACGCTTTCTGTTGTGGTCAGAGGAAGACGTTAGGCAAATAGGCAGACAGTGATTAAAATTCACAGAACTTACTTGATAGTGGTAAAAATGTTGAAAATGTAAAACAAATGTTGGCTAGTATCATGTGATTCTGCACACTTCGGAATTACCCTTATTTACTTTCTTGCTGAGTTAGATGAGAAGATTGAAGCCATTCACATGTCAGCTATACAGTATATGAATCTGCAGCTGGTGAGCTAATAGCTTAGCATAAGGAATGTAATCGACACAGCCAGCCTGGCTCAGTCTAAAGGAAACAAAATCTGCCATCTAGCATCTTTAAAGCCCAAAAACTTTTCATATTCATATTCTCTTCTTTGTTTGGTGGCATTACAAGTTGTGGATTCCTGGAAGTTAGTTTTTATGCTAACTGTGAAGCTAAGCTAACAGGCTGCTGGCTGTAGCTTTGTAGCTTCATATTTAACAGATATGAGACAACAAAGAATATCAGCGTGTTTCCCAAAATGTCAAACTATTTCTATCTAACGTTACAGTGTTGTTAATATGTACCATCACCGTGTCACATCCAAAAGATTATCAATCTTTATTGTTAATATATAGTTTTTTTATGACATACCATGCTCAAATGGGACTGCAGTTCAATCTGAAGCATCTGGAATGCGCTCTTCAGGTCCTTAACCTCTGTGCTGAACGTCACCAGAATCTCTGTGTGAGTGTTCGCTTCCTGCTCCACCACTGTAATCTGGGTAGATCAGAGAAATAATATCCATTGTTTTACCCAACAGTTATAGTACATAACTGTCATACTGTCAAGCCAAATAAACTAAATGTATCGTTTATGAAGGTCCCCAAAGTGGCTGTATCTTAAGCATTTGTAGCTTCTCACCTTGTTCTGGTACCACGCCTCGAGTTCCTTGCGGTTCTTGCCGATCACACTCTCGTAGTGTTCCCTGATCTCTGACATAACCTGGTTCAGGTCTGTAGAGGGAGAAGCATCCACGGACACATTGACCTCGCCGCCCATCTGACTCCTCAGAAGAGCCAACTCCTGTAGGGGACAAAGGACAATGCCTCAGTCAGCCGGTGTAATAACTAAAAATGCCATCAACAAACTTTGGGTTAATTGCAATGGGTGAACCACTACTTCCTCATCTAACCACAATCACCTCTTCGTGATTCCTCTTGAGCATGATGAGCTCTTCATTAAGGGTCTCACACTGATTCTCCAAGTCCATTTTGGCCAGGTTCATCTCATCAAACATCCTCTTCAGTCCAGAGATGTCCGCCTCCACAGCCATCCTCATGGCCAGTTCGTTTTCATACCTGATGGGTGAACACAGGAGGGTTTATTGGGTCGTTGAGATTAGAAGTTGTCAGTGAGGCATGAGTTAACGCTTGTATGTGCATGTAAAGTTTCAGTTATGTAGCATCGTTGTGTGGGGTAGGGGGATACACTCACTTCATTTGGAAATCATCAGCAGCCAGTTTTGTATTGTCAATGCCCAGGACTGTCTTGGCATTAAGCTTAGAGGCGATACAAATCTGAGGAGGTAAACCAAACAAGACAGAAAATGTACAATCAAGCTCATGTTTCATACAGTTTTACCAACCAATATCTAAAATAAATACAAATATCTGCTATACTGATTTATCTAATGTTTGTTATTCAATTTCTACTCTTTTTGGGAAAGGATCCTTTAAAAATGTGGTTCTCAAAGAGTTGGATGATAACAGTACATACAACACAAAACTTAAATTTTATCGTGCATCAAAAAGTCATATATACAACTATTTAAATAAGGATGTGATGCACCGTTGGAATGTATCTGATATTAAAATGTCAACTGTACTGCGTTCTGCTTGTGTTATATGCTTGCTGATAATATGGCCTACTTCTACACTATGCCAATGATGGGTTTCCTGGCTCTCTAACTGTTACAACCCCACATACAGTACATACCAACAGATACCTAACCCCCACTACACACTCACAGTAAAAGATGAGAAGAGGAAGATAACAGGTAACACAGAAAAACACGCACGCACACGCACAGGCGCGCACACACGCACACACACACACACACACACACACACACAAACATCTGTCTCCTCTCACCCTGTCCTTCAGATCGTCGATGATGGTGAAGTATTTGGTGTAGTCGTGGCAGATGACAGTTCTGCTCTGGTACCACTCTCTGATCTGCTTGTCCAATCTGTTGTTCTCCTTTTCCAGGTTGTGCACCTTCTCCAGGTAGGAGCCCAGACGGTCGTTCAGGTTCTGCATGGTGGCCTTCTCGTTGGCCCCGACGTGGAGGTCCAGGCCATCAGAGACATTGAAGCCTCCAGAGGATGCTCCGTAGCTCTGCTGGGATGAGGAGATGCGGGTGCCACGGCCGCCTGCTCCACCGTAAACACTCATGGTCCTCTGGCCGTAAGATCTGCTGCTGATCGACATGCTGGAAGGTCTGTATCTGGATCAGGTAGGTAGGTGGATCACTGAAGTTGATCTGCAGTTGAAAGCATCTCCTGGTCTCCTTGGTTATATAGCTGCCATACGCAGCAAAGTGGGAAGGGCTAAGAGGGGTAGTTGAAAGGGAAGAATGTGGCTGACAGGCTACCCCCTTACTCTTCTATGCAATCCCTTCATTAGTACGGGTGTCAATACTGGTGGGTAGGGGTTCATCCGCCTTTTTTCAGGTGGAACCCGATATTCCACATTTCAACTTTTCTCAACGAAAGGACATACCTTTCAATACACCTCGGTTCATCTTGAACCTTTGGAAGTTTGTAGCCTTCCTTGTTAGGTTGCTTGAAAGCAAGTTTAGAGGCACAGACACATATACTTTGTGTTTATAATCTTGTAAAATATTCACTTATAGCAGTGACAGACATGGCACATACCAGTTAAACTTCTTAGATAGCCAAAGTTACTTGACACATACGGCCAAGATTTTGGTTATTAACTGTATTAATGAAGGAATTTATGTTTTTATTCAAGTGTTACATACCTGGTATAGGTATTACATAGCCTACATGGACTTATTACATTACATATTCATATATACATTAAACACATTTACTAAACCAAAACAATCTCTAAAATATCACCACACGCTGCAAGTTAGATGAGAAATGTGATTTTACAGGACAATATCTTCATGTAAGCAACCTGGAAAATCTGTTAACATACTGCTTAGATATATTTGCCTAGGAGCCAAGTACATCATTTTTTAAACCTTCATTTAATATTACAAAAACATTGAACTGCCTTAACCGACAATGGCTCTAGCATTATATAGGCTGTAGTTGCTATAAGTGATTTGTAAGCTAGACTTCTTTAAATATGGTGAAACTGTATCTAGCAAAGGTGATTATGAGTTGTTTTAGGCTGTAGGTTTCTATGCAGGCCATTCTTTGTTCTTCACAAAGAAGAAACAATTGCCCGGTGGTGGAAAGTAACTAAGTACATTCACTCAATTACTTAAGTTTAATTTTGAGGTACTTTACTTAAGTTCTTCTATGTTTGCCACTTTATGCTACTACTCCACTTCATTTATTTGATAGCTTAAGTTACTTTGCAGATTCCAAATATTAATGCAAAATATGAATCAACTACTACATGATGAGGTATTACTATTAATCAAGCTAATGCATTTATAATTATAATCCAGAAATATAATATATATGAGCCATGGGCCATTCTGCATAATGAGTAGTTTTTGTACTTTAAGTATAAATTCATGCCAATACTTTCATTATTTTACTTCGGTAACATTTTGAATCCATGACTTTTACTTATAACCGAGTATTTTACACTGTGGCATTTCTACTTTAATTAAGTCAAAGATATGAATACTTCTTCCACCACTGCAATTTGGGATTGCATCATAGAGGGTGTTACACTGAGATTGAATAAATACAACAGAAATGTAGTTTTCCTTGAATAGTTTCTCCCACTAAATAGTAGGACAAGCCTGACAAGTTACTGAAAAACTAAACTTGTTTCACTGGTGCACTCACACCACCATCACATGCCTTCATTAAATCCATTGTAACATTTGGAAATGTTGGAAACAATCTGTAATAATTAAGACCAACTTCTAAAAGTCTCCCATGTCCACTGAAGTCAGATACGCTGAACAAGGAGGTGGCAGTCAGCACAGAAACTCTCCAAAAGTCCCTGTCAGAAATTGAGCTAAGTTCCCAACTTATCATGGAAAATGATAATGAATCTTAATGAAATCTTACAAACAATTTGATTTGCACTGGAAGTAGAAGTGAAGTAGAAGTATAAAGTAGAATAAAATAGAAATACTAGAAGAAGTTCCTCAAAATTGTACTTTGTACTTAGTAGCAACTACAGCCTATAACGCTAGAGCCATTGACGGTTAAGGCAATTATATGTTTTTGTAATATTAAAAGTATGTTTAAAAAATGATGTACTTGGCTGCTAAGCAAATATATTTAAGCAGTATGTTAACTGATTTCCCAAGTTGCTTACATGAAGATATTGTCATGTAAAATCACATTTCTCATACAACTTGCAGTGTGTGGTGATATTTTAAACATATATCACAGTTTGGTTTACAATACGTGTAAAATGTATATAGGAATACATTGCCTTGCAGTGTTAGTGATTTCTCTGTAATTTAAAATTGAGAATACTGTGTTATTTACAATGTTTGCAATTAAGAGGACAGAAAATGTCACCTGTGTGATTTGTATGATGTTGACAATGAAATAGTCTACTGTTCATTCATAACATGATCTTTGCTCAGTTTTTGTTCAAAGCTTACCATCACAGCATGAAAGCACTGTGTGATTAATTTAAGTTTATATCTGATATGTTTTGACATATACAGATACAGTACCATGCTGCATACATTCCTTTTTCTTTTTTCCAAATGTAAGTGGCTTGTGGTAAGTCGGCCATATAACACATATAACAGGTATATAACACTTTAATAAAATACTTTTTTTTCATGAACATCTGGCCTAGACGCTTATGTGACAAAAACAACTTCGGCAGTAAGAAAACAGTATTTGAAAGTATATGTGTCTGTGCCTCTAAACTTGTTTTCGAGAAACCAAACAATGAAGGCTCCAATTCCAAACTTCCAAAGGTTCAAGATGAACTGAGGAGTAATCAAGAAATGTCCATTCGTTGAAAAAAGTTGAAATGTGGAATGACGAGTTCCACCTGAAAAAAGGTAATGCCACCACACCCGTGCTAATGAAGGGATTGCATAGAAGAGTTAGGGGGTAACCTTCTTCCCTTTCAACTACCCCTCCTAGCCCTTCCCACTTTGCTGCGTGTGACAGCTATATAACAAAGGAGACCAGGAGTCAACTGCAGATCAACTCCAGTAATCTACCTACCTACCTAACTGATCCAGATCAACACCTTCCAGTATGACGTTTGGAAACATATGCTACGACCAGAAGACCACGAGTGTCTGCAGTGGAGCAGGAGACCTTGGGTCCCGCATCTCATCCCAGCAGAGCTACGATCAGAAGACCATGAGTGTTTACGGTGGAGCAGGCGGCCGTGGCACCCGTAGCTCCTCATCCCAGCAGAGCTACGGAGCATCCTCTGGAGGCTTCAACGTGTATGATGGCCCGGACCTCCACATCGGGGCCAACGAGAAGGCCACCATGCAGAACCTGAACGACCGTCTGGGCTCCTACCTGGAGAAGGTGCACAACCTGGAGCAAGAGAACAACAGCTTGGAAAAGCAGATCAGAGAGTGGTACCAGAGCAGAACTGTCATCTGCCACGACTACACCAAATACTTCGCCATCATCGACGACCTGAAGGACAGGGTGAGAGGAAGTAGACAGATGTGTGTGTGTTTCTATGTTTTCTGTTACCTTCCTCTTCTCATCTTCCTCTTCTCATCTTTCACTGTGAGTGTGTTGGGAGAGGTAAGTATCTGTTGGTATGTATACTGTATGTGGGGTTACGACATTTGACATTTGAGTTAGAGAGCCAGGAACCCATCATTGACATTGTGTAGTAGTATGCCATCTCATCAGGAAGAACATGACACAAACGGAAAGCAGTACAGTTGATATTTTCATACCAGATTTATTCCAAATGTGTGTCACATCCTGCTGACAGTGTTCAGTGTTACAGTGATAATTGCAAAAGGATGCAGTGTAGGTTTACTGTAGAGCCCAGCTCATGTATCTGAAGTTGTATGAGCCGATATTTTACAGTACTGTACATACATTTTGCACAGGCTGCAAATACTACTCTTATTTTAAGCTTAAAAAAGGTTGTATATATTATTGAATTGATGTAAATGTTAATATTTAAGTTTTAGTTGATATATACCGTTATATTCCAACCATTTTAAAGGATCCTTTCCTAAAAAGTGTATAAATTGAAAACAACCATTAAATAAATCAGTATAGCAGGTACACTCAGATACTCTCATAAATCCCATATTGGTGGGTATGTGGACCCCATACTGTATGTTGTGTAATGTAAAACAGTATGGAACATGAGCTTGATGGTACTTTTTCACATCTGTTTTTGTTTCCTCCTCAGATTTGTATCGCGTCTAAGCTTAATTCCAAAACAGTCCTGGACATTGACAACGCAAAAATGGCTGCTGGTGATTTAAAAATGAAGTGAGTGTATCCCCCTGCCCAACACTACGATGCAACATACAATAAATTAAGCTTAACATTTGCACATCAAAGATACTCTTGATGACCAACTAAACCCTCCTGTGTTCCCCCATCAGGTATGAGAATGAGCTGGCAATGAGGATGACTGTGGAGGCGGACGTCTATGGACTGAAGAGGACGTTTGATGACATGAACCTGGCCAAAATGGACCTTGAGAGTCAGTATAAGACCATGAAGGAAGAGCTCATCATGCTCAAGAGGAATCATGAAGAGGTGAGAATGTTTAATTCAGGGAATAGTGGTGTGTACCCATTTTGCCCAATTTGTTGATGGCAGTTTCACAATCATCAGAACGGTTATGCATCTGTCGACACCCCTGATACATTCTTCAACACAGAACAACACCCACTCCTAGAAGGCACAGAACCTGAAACCGCAGGAAACTCTGGCCTGAAATCACAGCCTCTGCCTTACCTCTGATAACACTGAGGAAATCCCATGTTAGGTTAATGCTTTTATAAACAGGTCGGCCGTCTTTTCACCCTTTCCCCAGCATTGCCCCTCTTTCCTCTGCACACTTCCTTGTTGTATTCTTATTTCCCTCCATTAGCTCATTGCTATTGTTTGTCTCTGCTACACACGCACACGCACACACACAAACACAACATTATTTTAAGTTATTACACCAGCTGACTGAGGCATTTTTCTTTGTCCCCTACAGGAGTTGGCTCTTCTGAGGAGTCAGATGGGTGGCGAGGTCAATGTGTCTGTGGATGCTTCTCCCTCTACAGACCTGAACCAGGTTATGTCAGAGATCAGGGAACACTATGAGAGTGTGATCGGCAAGAACCGCAAGGAACTCGAGGCGTGGTACCAGAACAAGGTGAGAAGCTACAAATGCTTAGGATACAGCCACTTTGGAGACCTTCAATATAGCTACATTAGGGCCCCGTCTTTTTTTTACCCGTCTTCCCTGGATTCGTTTCAAGAATAGTTGCGTCCAAACGAATCCACTTGTAAATGACTCAATATGCTACTTCATAGTCCAGGCCTATAGGCGGCGCTGTTTCTGCTACAGACATTCACAAAAAACGGAGAAGAAGAGCATAGTCACTTCCACTTCCCATCATAACATGACTAGCTAGATTAAAACGTTCTCTTAATACATCCGTGGACTATAATACCTTTCACCACTGCTCATTTTATGACGGCCGCCGCAAGAAAATGTGTCTTTGTTTACATTGTATAATGTGCTGTTGGATTGCTTTTTATTTTGCATGATTGCAGCACGCTAGTAGCGAGCTAACGTCTCTAACATCGGCAGTCAAACAAACATCAATAATCCATGAATGATGTCTTTTTAATAGCCTTTCTACAATAAGCCGTGGTAAAAGTTACTATTATCCGTTCAAGGAGTTTATAAGCAGACAGATTAGCTAGCTAGTTGATAAGTTGTCTACTTCCACTTTATAAACAGATCGCCATAGCAGCTAACGTTAACATTACTTCGCTGCTGGAGTGGTCAGCTACTTTAGCGATGTTTAACGTTGGCTACATAACGTTAGCAATATATCTTGTGTAGAATCCAGAGGGAAGGGTCAGGGAGCAGAGACAGTATTTAGATGAAGTGAGCTGGTTTGACCACGGAGATGGGACATGCTCGCTTAGCTTCACCGCAGTTGTGGGCGTCAGCGGCCGTGGGAGAGGGTGTAAAAGAGGGGTGTGGCGATGACATCATCGATACGGATCCGTATTTACCATCCATATGAAGCCAAACGAGAGCCGTTTTCGGATTTTTTCACCCTGAGACCAGGTTTCAAAAAAGTGCGTTTTCAGGCAGTGCGTTTGCAGGATTCGTCTGGACGGTCGGCCCAAACGATGCATAACATGTGCGTTTGCACAAAAAAACGTTTCCGTGTGGATGGCCCCTTAGGCTTATTAAGCTGACATTGTGTCAGTTATCCTCTAAAATTGTTGGATAAAACAATGAATATTGTTTCTCTGATCTGCTCAGATTACAGTGGTGGAGCAGGAAGTGAACACTCACACAGAGATTCTGGTGACGTTCAGCACAGAGGTTAAGGACCTGAAGAGCGCATTCCAGATGCTTCAGATTGAACTGCAGTCCCATTTGAGCATGGTATGTAAACAAACAGTATATTAACAAAAAAAGATGAATTACCTTTGGATGTGACACCGTGATGGTACTTTACATATTAGCAACACTGTAGATGTTTGTAGTTTGACATTTGGGAAACACGCTGATATTCTTTGTTGTCTCACATCTGTTAAATATGAAACTACAGTCAGCACCAGGTTAGCTTAGCTTCACAGTTAGCATAAAACCAGTAACTTCAAGGAATCCGCAACGTGTTTTTCCACTGGCACTAAACAAACAACATATTATGAATACATACATCTTTTGAGTTTGAAAGATGCTAGTAGGCAGATTTTGTTACCTTTAGTCTTAGCCAGGCTAGCTGTTTCACCGATTCTATTCCTTATGCTAAGCTATAAGCTAACTGGCTGCAGTTTCACGTCTAGCTGACATGTGAGTGGCTTCAATCTTCTCATCTAATTCGGTCAGAAAGCGAATAAAGGTTATATTTCGAAATGTGCAGAACCACATGATGCTAGTTACACACTCACGCCAACAAGCATTGCAGCAGATTTTTACCACTATCAAGTAACTTCTGTGAATTTTAATCACTGTCTGCCTATTTGCCTAACTTCTTCCTCTGACCACAACAGAAAGCGTCTCTGGAGGGCAACCTGGCAGAGACTCAGGCGCACTATGCTGCACAGCTAGCAAGCCTCCAGAACATGGTCACAAGCCTGGAGGCTCAGCTGTCCCAGCTCCACGCCAACATCGCCAGCAACAAGCAGATGTACGACATGCTGCTAGACCTCAAGACCCGGCTGGAGCTGGAGATCGCTGAGTACAGGAGGTTGCTGGATGGGGACGATGACAGGTGAGACCTGGTGAAGAGAGAGAAACACTGACTGGACAGGGGGATTAAAGAGAAATAATATCCACCCCAGGTATAAACATTTAATAACAATGAGGATATGTTCTGGACTAATGTTTTCTTCTTTCTTTTTCTCTCCATCACCAGTTCAAGACAAGGTGAGCATTTTTTCACATGCATATAATTTGTATTTTATCATTAAAATGCTTCAGTTTTAACTGAGTTTAAGAAATGTGATGTGATTTGCTTATCATTGTCTTTTCTGTTCCTCAGTGGTCACGAAGGTCACCACAGTGGTGGAGACAGTTGTGAACGGAAAGGTGGTGGAGAGCAGCAAGACTGTTGATGTGGACGTGGAAGAGATTAAGTAACAAATTGGAAGCAATAGCGAAAAACAATAAAGATCATGCAATTGAATAAACGAACTTGTGTGTTAAATAATGAAAAGAAAATTCCACATTTCTATTTTTGTTCATAACTGATGAACAATGAATGTACTGTAACAAGTACTGACATGGTTGCTAATACCTTAAAGTTACTCATCCACTGTAAAAGCTGTATTAATCAATGTTTTTATGTTAACAATGAATAAATACATGTTGTAAGAAAGATGTTGTACCAACAAATCCTGAAAGAGTTATTACACAATTCTGCATCTTTAAGGGGCAGTTTTCGTTTTGCCTTTTTTTTAGCTCATTGTTTTACCGCACATTTAGCCTACCGTTTAGTTCCATATCACAGCACAACAAACCCAATTATATAGCAAATAATTTCTAATTAACGCTTTGTACACTACTTACCTACCTCTGCAGCCAACATATACCACATCATAATATACCTTTTATGTCATATTCAACATCTCCATATCCCTGAGGTGCAGAGATTTTTATGCCTTTGCGTCGGCAAACACCGTGGCCAGAGGCATTGTTTTCTTGTTGTCCGTATGTCCATCTGTACGTATCTGTCAGTCCCATTTTTGTCGAACCCTTGGAGGGAATTATTGAGGTCACGTTCACTGTTACCTCACGTCTCTCCCATTCTCCTGAACACGGCATATTGGGAATGCCTTCACTTCTGGCACAAATGTGCACTTGGGCTCAAGAATGAACTGACTGGACTTTGGAAGTCAATGGTCACAAAACATGTTTTTGGCCATAACTCATGTATTACTACGCTAATTATGACATTTCACACAAATGTCTAATAGGATAAAATTATGAAATTATGGAATTTTATATCCAAAAGGTCAAAGGTCAACTTCACTGTGACATCATAATGTTGTGCAAACACACTTGTATGGCCATTATTCAACACCATAACTCAGGAACAGAAGGGGAGATAGTGACCATATATCACATTTGGTTGGATACTGAATTGGTGACGCCAATCTTGAAACTGTGGTGATTTTCTGTGGTGCCGGGTTGGTGGTGCCGGGTTGAAGAAGTGTATTTAAGTATAATAATAAGTATTTATGTTTACATTACATAACATTTCATTTAGCTGACGCTTTTATCCAAAGCAATTTCCAATAAGTACAAAATACAAACAGCAAGAATGGAGAACAAGTACATTAACTTTAAAAAAGCCAATCTACATAGAGCCACATGTAAGTACAACATGTAAATGCAATGTTTCATTTACATTTCATTTACAAGCATCATTTCCTTAGCTAAGGTGCAGTCGGAAGAGATGTGTTTTAGCCAGCCACAGAAGATGTGTAGACTTTCAGTTGTCCTGATGTTAAAGCAGAGCTCATTTCACCATTTAGGAGCCAGGATAATGGATATGAAGTTTTATTCCTATCTTTCTTCAAGAGCGCGTTCTTTCAATTTGAGATGATTTTTCATTGATTTCACGTTTAGATTTTGTAATAATTTTGCTTAAAACCTTGCTCTCACACTCAGAAAGCCACTGTTCGCGTTTGAATTTTTTATGCTTGGACTCAGATATGTTGTTGCTTGGACATATTTCCTGCTCTCAGCTTTAGCCCTCACAGTGAGAGAGCAGCAAGTAGATTGGCTGATGCAGAGCGGAGTGGACAGAAGGGTATAAGGTTTAAGAAGGGAGCGGAGGAGGGGTGTAGTGTGAGAGAACTCGAGTCGAGCTGCTGAAGTCTGAATGACCTGCAGGGGTTGGATGGCACTTTTACATTTACATTACATGTCATTTAACTGACGCTTTTATCCAAAGAGACTTACAATTGCTATGTATGTCAGAGGTTGCATGCCTCTGGAGCAACTAGGGGTTAAGTGTTTTACTCAGGGACACATTGGTTGATGTATCTCAGTGGGATTTGAACCCAGGTCTCCCACACTAAAGGAATGTGTCATATTCACTGCACTGCACTGCGCTATCACCACCTCCAACTTGCAGGCAGACCAGCCAGGAGGGAGTTGCAGTAGTCTAGATGTCAAAATGTATTAACATTTATAAAAACTATTACCAAATTACTTTAAGTGGTCATAGGGTGCTTTAAGTGAATTAATGAAATTCTTGAGGTATACTGTATATAATTTATAATACATAGTATGTGCAATGTAGTTCCTACACTTATAATTTGAAAATTATAATATTAGCTAAAATAGCAAAGTACCTTTGACCACAGAAAAAAATATTACAGATAATATTGCTGTATTATTTGTTTATAATTCAGAAGTATTATATGTAGACTTAGTCCTCAAAATGAATGGAAGTGAATGAGAAGCCTGACACCTGGGAGGAATGGTGGTGTTGACAGAGGACGACAGGGACAGTAGTGGTTGCTAGCTTATCTGTAGATGACTTTAGATAGAGGTAAGGCTGCTGATTTTTTACAAGTTCTACAAAAGTGAAATATCCCTTTAAAGTGATGGTTCGGAGTAATTTACTCTAGTGTCCTTTGCACCATGAGCTTGAGCCAAACATCCCCCCAGAAGCTTTTTTCACCTGGGTCTAACATTGGGCGAGTTAGCGTAGAGTAGCGTAGAGTAGCGTTAGCCGCTGAATAGCTTAGCGCAGGGGCTAATGGACGCACGTTTGTATCTCTTAAATGACCCCATTAATAATGCCCGAAATGATACCAAAGGTCTACACTAGTATATATAGGTTATGCACTCATAAAACGATGGATTGGAAAGTTTGTAAGTACACCAGAAGTTTATGTAAATAACACTTGCCTGCTGGCTTCTGCTCTCTGCTGTTGTTGTTGCTGCTGTGAGACGAGTGCTTAGGGACGTCTACAAATTACAACACCGAAAAGAGATGCAACAAAAATATTTTTTAATTTAACTTATTTTTTTAAGTAAGTGCTGTAATATAACTAGCAGGAGACAAGTAATAATTGAGGTAAGTTTGGAGACATTACCGTATTTAATCATTAAATTAATAAATATTTTTGTTGTATCTCTTTTCGGTGTAGTAATTTGTAGACGGCCCTAAGCACTCGTCTAACTGCAGGTAGCAGCAGCAGCAGCAACAGAGAGCAGAAGAGAGCAGGCAAGTGTTCATAAACTTCTGGTGTACTTACAAACTTTCCAATCCATCGTTTTATGAATGCATAACCTATTTGTACTAGTGTAGAAGTTTGGTATCATTTCGGGCATTATTAGTGGAGTCATTTACGAGATACAAACGTGGGTCCATTAGCCCCTGCGCTAAGCTATTCAGCTGCTAACGCTACTCTACGCTAACTTGCCCAATGTTAGACCCAGGTGAAAAAAGCTTCTGGGGGGGTGTTTGGCTCGAGGTCATGGTGCAAAGGACCCTAGGGTAAATTACTCTGAACCATAACTTTAAGGGTTGAGACTTACTCGAAGTGCACCAGTGCATGGTTTGCACGTTTTTTACTAACAAACAAAAAAAACTTTGATTAACGCATGGATGAGTAAGTTTAAACTATCATATTATTCATCAGTGAGGGACAATGTGGAGTATTCTGTTTATTATAAAATGTAAAAATAAATACATAAGAATGTTTAATTCAACTTCATGATCTTTATTGATTTTTGTTATTGATTCCAATTTATCACTTAATCTCATCGACGTCCGTATCAATGGTCTTGCTGCTCTCGACCACCCTTCCATCCACAACTGTCTCCACCATTGTGATGACCTTTTTGACCACTGAGGAAAACAAAAAGATGCAACAATCATGAGCAAATCACATGACCTTTCTTAAACTCAGTTAAAACTGGAAGATTTAAAGACTGGAAAAAATACAAATGATATGCATGTGAAAAAATGCTCACCTTGTCTTGAACTGGTAATGGAGAGAAAAAGAAAAAAGAAAACATTAGTCTAGAACATATCCACATTGTTATTAAATGGTTTTAGCTGGAGTGGATATTATTTCTCTGTTATCCCCCTGTCCAGTCAGTGTTTCTCTCTCTTCACCAGGTCTCACCTGTGATCGTCCCCATCCAGCAACCTCCTGTACTCAGCGATCTCCAGCTCCAGCCGGGTCTTGAGGTCTAGCAGCATGTCGTACTCCTGCTTGTTGCTGGTGATGTTGGCGTGGAGCTGGGACAGCTGAGCCTCCAGGCTTGTGACCATGTTCTGGAGGCTTGCTAGCTGTGCAGCGTAGCGCGCCTGAGTCTCTGCCAGGGTGCCCTCCAGAGACGCTTTCTGTTGTGGTTGGTGGAAGAAATTTAGGCAGTCAGTGATTCAAATTCAGAGATGTTACCTGTTGCTGGTAAAAATCTGCTGCAAGGCTTTTTGGCGTGAGTGTGTAACTAGCAGCAAGTGGTTCTGTGCATTTTGGAATTACCCTTTTTCGCTTTTTTGCAATTATTTGAGAACAGTGAATCCACTAACATGTCTGCTACAGGCCCCATGGAGGTGAAGCGGATTTTAAAGCCAATTTGACATAGAGGCCAAACAGTGGCATTACAACTCTTCTGTCCATCACTTGATTCCATGGGGTCAATGGGATTACATGGTGAAAGAGACATCTGTACATTAGTGGATACATTTTCTTGAGTGTCACAAACCACCCCGCAAAATGATATGTTTCTTTATAAGAATTGCATCCATTCAGTTCAATAACATTTGAAAAGTCTAGAAGAGCCACACGTTTAAATCATTTCTTCCCCATTCAAGTTAGCAAAGTGCTAAAACGGCTCGGCGGGGTAGATGTCTAGTGCGCCTGCTCTATGGGCGCATAATGTGAAAGCAGCGCAGCTGGGAACGTACCTATGTTCCCACATTTCTAAGATTGTTTTTTTCACAGAAAATTAGGCAAGAATGGAGACACAGCCCTATGTTCCCACACCCTATATTCCCACATTTCTAAGATTTTTTTCCAAAATTAGGCCCTATGTTCCCACATTTCCTTTATCATAAATTTGTATCAGATTTTATCCCCATAACCCTAACTCCTAAACCTAACCCTAAAAAATGTTGTTGGAGGATAGGGCTTAAATTGAAGGGAAATGTAGGAACACAAGACCGAATTTTGAAAATGTCCTAGAAATGTGGGAACATAGGGCTGTGGGAACATAGTGCTGTGGGAAGATAGGGCTGTGGGAATATAGGGCTGTGGGAACATAAGGCTGACTCTGCGCAGCTAATCTGGGTAATTTTATACGCAGAACTTCATGCACCGATTCTTGCACCACTGAGCAACTCTGACAGGAAATAACGGGGCTCCGCCTCCAACGCTGTATCCAGTTCTTGTTATACATCCATGGTCTACTAAATATGAAACTGCAGCAAGCAGCCGGTTAGCTTATAGCTTAAATTAGACTGAAATTGGTAAAACAGCTAGCCTGGCTCAGTCACTAACAAAATATGCCTCCCTCCCAACATCTTTGTTTGTTTAGTGTCTGTGTAAAAGTGACACACTGTGGATTCCTGGAAATTACTGTGTTCATGCTAACTGCATAGCTAAGCTAACCAGCTAAACTGCTGGCTTTAAATTAGCTTAATGTTTCACAGATATGAGTGATATCAGTCTTCTTATCTCTCAGCAACAAAGATTATAAGTGGGTTTCCCAAAATGTCAAACTATTTCTTTAAACATCTACAGTGTTGTTAATATGTGTAGTAGCATCAGAGTGTCATATCCAAAGGACAAACCATCTTTATTGTTAAAGCAACACTAGGTAACTTTTCCCGCTTCGGTCCCCCTACAGGTTGGAAGCGGAATTGTCCATTACATTACACTGTCCAGTTCATTCAAACTACAGATCCGCTACCTGATCTGGCAAACTTGCATAATGTAATGTAATGAACAGTTCTGCTTCCAACCTGTAGGGGGACCGAAGCGGGAAAAGTTCTCTAGTGTTGCTTTAATATAGCCTACTGTTTGTTGACATACCATGCTCAAATGGGACTGCAGTTCAATCTGAAGCCTCTGGAATGCGTTCTTCAGGTCCTTAACCTCTGTGCGGGACGTCACCAGAATCTCTGTGTGTGTGTTCACTTCCTGCTCCACTGCTGTAATCTGGGCAGATCAGAGAAACAGCAATTATTGTTTCACCCAACAATTATGGTAGATTACTGACTATACTATCTAGCTAGATAAGCTCAATTTAACTCTTTGAAGGCGGCCGAAGTGGCTGTATCCTAAGCATTTGTAGCTTCTCACCTTGTTCTGGTACCACGCCTCGAGTTCCTTGCGGTTCTTGCCGATCACACTCTCATAGTGTTCCCTGATCTCTGACATAACCTGGTTCAGGTCTGTAGAGGGAGAAGCATCCACGGACACATTGACCTCGCCGCCCATCTGACTCCTCAGAAGAGCCAACTCCTGTAGGGGACAAAGGACAATGCCTCAGTCAGCTGGTGTAATAACTTAACAAATTAATAAATAATGTATCATTTTGTTATTATTACAACAACAGCATCCAATGGTTTCTTTTTGTATAGTTTTGCATTGCTTTTGGTTCTTTGATCTTTGAAGAACATGAAGAGGTGTGTGTGTGTGTGTGTGTGTGTGTGTGTGTGTGTGTGTGTGTTGTGTGTGTGTGTGAGATATAGAGAGAGACACAGAGAGAGAGAGAGAGAGAGAGAGAGAGAGAGAGAGAGAGAGAGAGAGAAACAGTAGCAATGAGCTAATGGAGGGAGAGAACAATACAAGGAAGTGTGTAGAGGGGCAACGCTGGGGAAAGAAAGAAAAGGCGGCAGACCTGTTTATAAAAGCATTAACCTAACATGGGATTTCCTCAGTGTTATCAGAGGTAAGGAAGGCAGAGGCCACAATAGAGGGTTAAGGTTAGGCTTTGATTAATGGTCAATCATGCTTTTTGTGAATGGCTGCTGTGTTTAGCTCTAGAGCTATTGATGATGAGTTTAATCAATCAAGGAGTGGGTGTTTATGTGGAGGAATGTATCAGGGGTGTCGACAGATGCAAACTCATCAGTTTTGATGATTGTGAAACTGCCATCAACAAATTGGGCCAAATGGGTGCACCACTACTCCATATACTGTATACATTCTCACCTCTTCGTGATTCCTCTTGAGCATAATGAGCTCGTCTTTCAGGGCCTCATACTGACTCTCCAGATCCATTTTGGCCAGGTTCATCTCATCCAGCAGCCTCTTCAGTCCAGAGATGTCCGCCTCCACAGCCATCCTCATGGACAGCTCGTTTTCATACCTGATGGGGGAACACAGGAGAGTTTAGTGGGTCGTTGAGATTAGCTTTGATGTGCATGTAAAGTTTTACTTTTGTAACATCCAAGATTGGGGCAGGGGGATACACTCACTTCATTTTGAAATCATCAGCAGCCAGTTTTGCATTGTCAATGTCCAGGACTGACTTGGCATTAAGCCTGCTGGCGATGCGAATCTGAGGAGAAAAACAAAAACAGGGAAACATGTCAGAAAAAGTACAATAACCTCACATTCCATACAGTTTTACTTGACACAACAGTACAGTATGGGCTCCACATATCCAATATCATATTTATGTGACGGATATCTGAGGGCTAAAACAAATACCTGCTATATTGATTTATCTAATGGTTGATTTCAATTTCTAATCTTTTTGGGAAAGGACACCCTTAAAATGTGATTCGTACAAAGTTGGAATGTAACTGCAAATATGACTTAAATATTAACATGTCAACATTAACATCATTAAAATCATAAATATACTATTTTATAACTATTTTTATGCTTAAATGAAGAAATGTACATTTGCAGCCTGTGCAAATTGATGTACTGTAAAATATTGGCTCATAGTATCAACTACCTGACACATCGGCAGTAAACCTACATTGCATCCTTTTGCAATTATTACATACCAACAGATACTTATCTCTTCCCACGCCCACAGTGAAAGATGAGAAGAGGAAGATAACAGAAAACACAGAAGCACACACATCTGTCTACTTCGTCTCACCTTATCCTTCAGGTCGTCGATGATGGCAAAGTATTTGGTGTAGTCGTGGCAGATGACAGTTCTGCTCTGGTACCACTCTCTGATCTGCTTGTCCAATCTGTTGTTCTCCTTTTCCAGATTGCGCACCTTCTCCAGGTAGGAGCCCAGACGGTCGTTCAGGTTCTGCATGGTGGCCTTCTCGTTGGCCCCGACGTGGAGGTCCAGGCCATCAGACAGGTTGAAGCCTCCAGAGGATGCTCCGTAGCTCTGCTGGGATGAGGAGATGCGGGTGCCATGGCCACCTGCTCCACCGTAAACACTCATGGTCCTCTGACCGTAGGATCGGCTGCTGAACGACATGCTGGAAGGTCTGTATCTGGATCAGGTAGGTAGGTAGATTACTGAAGTTGATCTGCAGCTGAAAGCATCTCCTGGTCTCCTTGGTTATATAGCTGTCACAAGCAGCAAAGTGGGAAGGGCTAGGAGGGGTATTGAAAGGGAAGAATGCGGCTGACAGGCTACCCCTTCATCTTCTATGCAATCTCTTCATCAACACCGGTGTGATGACTGGTGGATAGGGGCTCTTCTTTTTCAGGTCGAACCTGTGATTCCACATTTTAAGGGTTCTCAATGAAGGGACATTCCTTTGAATAATACAGGGTTAATCTTGAACTTTTGGAAGTGTGTAATCGCAGCCTTCCTTGTTAGGTTGCTTGAAAGCAAGTTTAGGGGCACATACTTTCACATAATGCGTTCCTATAGAAGAAACTGCTATGTGTAGCTATCTTGTAAAATATTCACTCATGGCAGTGACAGAAATGGCACATACCAGTGACAATTTCGCTCCAGTGAAACTTGGGGCCTAAGGTTGAGGGCAAGGCAGTTCTAAGACAGCCAAAGTTATTTTTGTCACAAAAAGGGCCAGATGTTCAAGATTGGGATAATTAACTGTATTAATGAAGGAATTTATGTTTTTATTCTAGAGTTTAAAATAGTTACTGCAGTCCAAATTCAAAATACTGGAGAGAGTTGTCTGCCTCCCCAGACTCGAAGTTCACGGAGGTTGCCAGGTTGAGAACGCAGCATCCAACAATGTTGCTAGACACTAGTCTCACAAAGCCAGACATTACTCCACAGTACAGAGGAGTAGCTAACGTTAGATGCTGGCTATGTTGTCATAAAAGCCTGCGCTCACGGCGAGCTCTGTATCGGACTGACAACCACCCTATCTCGGCTTAAAGCTTTAGTGCGTAACTTTTTTATATTAATGAACGTCCGTTACATTCAAGCCATTGCCAAAAATGAGTTGCTAGCTAATTAAGACTACTGGCTAATTAAGACTATCAACTCCACACAACTCTCTGTATTTCTCAGAAGATTGGTGACTTTCCCCCCAGAAGCTTGAGTGAAGATAATTACCTCTTCTGAAGAGTCCATCATGTTTTTTTAATCCTCCGTGTCCTCCTTGCATATTAGCAACTGCGTTGAGGAGGGGTGGGGGCGCGTGCACGATCACGGAAGGCTGTATCATGTGGACATGCCAACAGTGTTGTTGTCAATGTCATTACTTAGAATTCCTCATGGGGGAGACAGAAACTATATTTAAAATTTCTGCAACAACCGCTAAAACATCATGACCACGTCATCCTCTCTACCCGACTGACAGTCACACTTTCTCGGCTTAAAATTACGGCACCAACCGCTAAAAACACCACTTCCTCGCCGCCATCTTGCCAGTCAATAAGAGTCGATCTCCGAATGCAACGTAACAGGGAGGAGAGTAAAGATCATGGGCATCAGTTTGGTTTGGAATTTGCTGGGGACAGAGACGCATTTGGAAGTGCATTTCCAGAAGGGCTGGGTACAACGATATTCTTTTTTTTTTTTTGTCTTTTGCGCAGGTCATGTTTTGAAAGACGCTGTCTAATGTATCAGATTAATTAATTTGTTAATTGTTAAATTCATTTTTTAAAACAGATTGTTAATTTAAAGATTCGCAGAAAAAATATAAACATTGGAGGCCATTAATCGGCACGCAAAGTCCTTGAAATTCACCTGCTGCCAGCCCCACGTCCAACCGGGGTGACAACGCAAGAAGAAACTGAAGAAATAATGTCCTCTGGCTGAAGATGCTCCTAATCACTCTTGCTCCTCTCTCTCTCGTTAAACTGGAAAAGTCCTATTATTATGGACGTTATCTGATAAGCGTTTCTGCTTCATTAGAGCCTATTAGAAAAAAGCTTAACTTAAATGGCAGAATGTAGCAGGACAACCTAAACAACAATCAATGATCACCAAATTTCTCTCTCATATTGCTCATCATAACCACTGATAACTGTCAAAAAATCTAACCGAAAGTCCTATTATTATGGATTTTATCTGACATTAAGCGTTTCTGCTTCACATTTTCAGCAGGGCAGCGGAGCGGCTGTGGGTTGACTCCCCACGGTTCTCATATGTCCTGTAAGGTCCGCAGCAGAGCGGCTGTGTCTGTCCTGTCCTGTGGGGATCGAGTTTTTTGTGGATTTGTTGGTTATCTGTCGCTCACGAATAATAGGCCTATATGTTATGAACTTTATTTTTTGTAACTAAATTGAGCTCGAGGTTTTAAAAAAAAAGTGGTGGGTACAAATTACTCATGACGAAATGTGGTGGCGACGCGTACCCACCGTCCCCACCGAAATCTACGCCTATGGTAAAGATGGAAAGCTCCTAAAGCTTAGTTCCATATAAATGCACAGATAATTTGTTGTTTTGTCATTAGTGAAAAACAATATTGACCTTGTAGTGACATTTCCTCCTATAGAGTTCGTTCATTTGCATTCGGAGATTGACACTTTTTGACTGGCAAGATGGCGGCAACCGGAAAAACCATCTGCTAAAGTGAGTTGTTCTCATAGACATTATATAAGAATGGACCAACAGATCCCGTTGCTCTGGACGGAGACCAGTGAAGGCTATTAGAAGCACTTTTCCGGTGATCGCTAGGGTTACTGCGCAGCCTCCAACTGAGAGAGACAACGTAAATGTGACAAACAACCTGTCTGAAAGTTGGAAGTCTTCTGGTAGCTGTGCCAAAAGAAATCTCAATCATTCCCAATCTTGCAGAGACGGAGAGTGTAGGTATATGTAAGGAGATAACATGGGCACAGGCTAATTATTGCTAACTAAAATGCTAGTTAACATCAGAAATTAAACCTACACAGATCATGTAAGTCGAAACTGCCTGCCAGCTTCTCCTGTACTATACGGTAATTCCTATGTGACACAATCGTTAGCCTATTTTTACAAAAACGTCTGCTACGGAGCCATAACATCAGGTACAAGGTAATGGAGCGTTTTATACATTGCCGTGTTTCTTTAGAAATAAACAATGGACAAATAGAGTCTTTAAATGCTTCAGATGTAAAGTTATTCACTGTCAAGTGACGTCAAAATGAATGCTAGTCAGTGGAATGCTAACGGGAGGTGATCGCTTTGTTGCATCAAAATGCCGCCATGGGAGGTTCGAGTTCTGAAGCGAAGCTTACCCCCTTGGTTGTTCTTAGTAAACTCTGTGTACATAAACAGTGTTCTCAATGCTGGAGTTCATGTGTAGAGCCCCTGGTGATACTTTGAGCAAAGTTTCATGTTGTGTCGAGCCTTCTTAGTGTTTTAAAAATAGCGATGTTGATGCGATCATAGTAGTGCTCCTAGCACTCCCATTCAAAAGGCTATTTGACTGAAAACGAGAATACGGTAAATCTTAAAAGTGCTGCTTCCGTTCCTAGTTATGCTTTAAACAAAAGTTTGACTCAGGTATATTCACAAAAAGACCCTAGGTTGCATTTTGGCGAGAGTTACACTTTAATTAACGACAATAACACAGCCAACTTCTAAAAGTCTAACTTATTAAAAATGTACAAGCTAGTTTTACTGGTTTATGATTATCATTGCAGCCTACACTTAACAGAAGCATGCCAGTAGAAAATGATAAGCTTCCAGTTATCTCTATCATCAACCAAGCCAGGCTGCCATTACACTCCTCTTCAGTCAGCACTCACACCGATAAGCAGGGTGAGGTCTGAAAAGGGGATGACTGATGGTTTGATTGCATCTGAAGAATGTCTGTCAGTCTGTTCATTTAAAAATCAATGTGGAAAATGAATGTCACACATTTTACTGCAGTGTGAAATGACTAATGTGGGATGATATCTGTTTGAAGTCTTTGACTTTAAGTTGTAGATTTCTCAAATGTTAGACTGTGTTGCATCTTACCCAGGGAAAAATATCTATAGAACAGACACTTTTGAAGCCAGCTTGCAACCTCAGCAAACAGCACTTTGTATCTATTTGTTTAACCTTACTTCAGTCCTCACTATCAAGTACCTGGTGCTACTTTTAATGTATCTTTTGTGAGCTTTTGTGTAACTGTATAAAGTGTCCTTTCTGGATGTGATTTGGTGTGTTTTAATTTAGCCTTTTTAATAGTAGTCTTTGCACATGCAAACCAGAGACACATTTCTGCATTTTTGCACATATTAATACTGAGTTGCTATCACAAAAAGGCAAAGTAGGTAGATTATGGGAACAAAATTAACTACTTTTGTGAGCTGAAAATAATCACATTTGACAGATGCTTGTACTGTAACATGATGAAGATGCATGTTATTCCATCTAACAGACCTTTTTCCCAGCAGACATTTTGACCTGTCATAGCAGGTGAGAAACAGGTGTAATAAATCAAAGATGGCTCCATTCCATTTAAGTGTCCCAGTTAGACAGCATGCATCATACCAGGGATTAATGCTACGCCCATAGCATTTCCTGCTATGACATGTCAAACTGTCTGCTATGAAATCACAATTATCTTATACTAATAAGATAATTACTATGCATTGACTCGGAACACAAGTTCTTTCTTTCTATTAGAAGGTTTATATCACCCAAGGCTTAGTCTGGTTTTGTTTTATTATGTACAACTGTTGCATAAATCTTATCTAAACAATGTGTTTTTACTATAGGATCTAACTATTGTGTTAATTATTTTGACTTATAATAAGTTTTATAGCTTCAGCCTTTTTCCAGTACTCCAGTACACATGATTGGCTTGCAAAACAACTTCCTCAATTTCACCCTAGTCCTGTTAAACTTTTTCCTTCGCTCATTGTATAAAAGCTCTTTTGTTTTCTCTCAAACACTGGAGACAAAAATGTTGCCCTGCCTGCCTTCTGTGTGCCACACTGACACCCTTTGCATTTTCATTGGCAAGAGGCATTTCACATGTCGTAACACTCCTTTATGTACTCATGCTTGTGCATACATTGTTTTTATGTAGCAACATTCTCTATTCTATTCTATTCATGAAAATAATTGTATATTGTATTTGGGGCATTTCATTACACAGAGCTGACCTTGTAGTTTGGCAAAGTGGCCAGTTGAAACTCTAAAATGTAAAGAGTCAGTTGACAAATGCTATAAATGTTCAGGACAGAATCACAAAAGGACACTTTAGCAGCACAAAGACATGAGTGTGTTAGACACTGGTCAGTGTATCTTTTGGTCATTCAATTTTCCTTTCATAAAACAGGTATAAAAAAAAGAGTGGTTGCTTGATTTTAGTTTTAAAATACAAAATTTAAAATTTAAATACAAAGAGTTTTTTTCCTTTTCATTGTCAAAAGGGGATGAGAGAAATTTAAAACATGCTTTGATTTTGATTTTCTATTTCATATAACAACATGCCAGTTTTTTCATATTCTGAGAAGTTGCATTTCCAAGGCAATAGCACCGGTGTAGCCTACCAGTTTTGCTTTAACCCAGGCTGCAGTTGAGGGAAACTTGTAGCCTAACTTCCTGATCTTCCGTCTTTTGCACCTCTGTACATAAATATATGCATTAATCATTATAATTTAATAGCCTAAATTTTATTTTTATTTATTTCAGGGGACTCTTATTTTATATGTACACATTTATTTCCGTCTCTATTTATTTGCACGTTATATTCAAAGGAAGTTTGGTTATTTCACAGACTCAGACTAAAAGCAAGTACCAAGCCTGCCTGGCATCAGTGCATCACAACATATCACTATCTGCAAAAGGAAATATGAATAAAACACGAGTGCGGCAGATTTGTCTGATTCGGTTAAAATTTTGTATTAAAAAACAAAACTCGTTTTGAGTTTTTTAATACCCGTTTATGCAAGGAAATCGAATGAAATAAAGATACACTGACCGACATTCTGTGCCTGCAAAAAGTTGTTTCTTTTTAACATTGAACCATAGTGGATATGATTAGGAGTTTTTAGACCCATTAACAAGAAATATACATTAATGTCAATTTGAAAACAATATTTACTGTAGACCTAAATGAATAATATGCAAAAAATAAACAATTGATCATATAAGTATTCACTTTCTATGCAAGACAAAGGAATAATAACTACAGTGTTGGATACCTATTATATACAGACAGTGAATCTATACAAGGAGCATGGACCCTCTGTGTGATTGCAGCTTTTTACTCAGTGTCCAGAGATGCACTGTTCCAGTGTAGAATGATAAAATGATTAATAAATCCCATTGTGTCATCAGATCTGATTTAAAATAATCACAGATAAATCCCAGGAAAGAGACATTCCTGCAGCTCAGTCCAAGGGAATAAAGTAGTCCTGTCCAGTTTCTGAGTAAATACATTGGTGTTTAGTTCTATTATAAAATAAAACACTGCAGGTTATGTCAGAAAGTGGTCATATGTTTGTCATATTTATCTCACAAATTGGGTTTGATTCATCCTTCAATGGTTAAAATCCATCCAGATTTGCAGATAAACTAAAAGAAAAAAATCCAGAGATATTTAATCTCCCAAAAAAGTTACAACACTCTGACCAATCCTGTAGCAACAACTCACCACCTCCCATCAGATCTCCATGCCCATATTCTTTCTCTTTCAAAACAGAACAGTGGAGAGATCAAAGTGGACACAAAATGATGTGTTACCAAGAGAAAGGACAAGAACAAGAAAAAAACAAGTAGATTGACTGCATTGTCTCTTTTTAACACTCCAGATTCCTTCAGCCACTCACAGACACATTCTGCAGCTGTTTGCTGTTATGTATGTGCACTGCATGTGTGCAGTGAATGTGGGCCGTCTTTTTCGTGGGAACATTCAGTTACAGTGAATGTCTTGTAACACATTTAATTATTATTGCATTAATAAGTATAAATAGTTTTCTTTAGACACAACAGTGTTGTGGTTTGAATCTCATATTTCTCTTTACCCCATTTACCGTTTGTATACACTGACAATCTGATTGATGAATTTGCTTTCAGGGAACGAAAGTTTGGTAAGCCAGCAGTTTCAACTCTCACAATTCTCACATTTCACAACTTTCACAACTCCACTGGGTGTGGCATTGCGATTCACTGGTGACTCCTACATAGGATACATGCTCAATCTCCACGGTGAGTTTTTTTGTTGCAGTGACTATCACTAGATGGTGCACTTCAGCTGTGCTTCTCACCTCCACTATTCAGAAATCTGTTGTAGAGGAAAGGTGTGGCTGTGTGATAATCTCTTGCAGTCAACTGAGGGATGTAACAACCCCTGAATACCTTATTACCTCTTTTTCCTTAGTCAGACTTATGAACTTTTTGTGGGTTTCATTATATTTTTCAGTTTCTTACACATGACACATTTCTTTAGCACATACAGTACATCCTTTATTGTGCATCAGTATTATTGGATTTATAAATGTCCAGCAAAAGCAACCCGTTTGCATATGAAGTAGACAGAACAAGCTTTCTTCTAATATATCTTCAATAATTCTACTACCGGAATGAGTCACAACAGGCTTTTGTTTACTCGAGCCACAGTGGAAGAATGAAAGCGTCAATATGCTCAGCTGATAATTTAATACAATAAGCAGGTGAATGTTTAACTATATATGTTTGCAGAAACTGGTCCCACATAACGACTCTTTACATGTCACACCATGACACACACACACGCACACACATACCCACCCAAACGCACACACACGCACAGACACACACACAGATGCGTGTAATCCGACCTGTCACCACATTTCACTGCAGATGTTCAGTCAATGATTCAGTCCAGGTTTCTTGTCAGAAATGTGTCATGCTGGGATGTGATTGCACAGTTCATGCTTGATTGTTAAGCAGGATTTGATAATGTCTGTGGAGGGGTGTGGTATATCGAGAGGAGGCTCCAAGGACTGTGTTGCTTCATTACAGGCTCACATCTGTGATTCATAGTTGCTAACTCTGAACAGAGCTGCTCTTGCTGCACCCTGGGGCGTAGCACAGTATTCTGGACCCTGTAGATTCTCTATGGGCACCTCCCTGCATCTATGGCTATTCATTCTAGTATCTACTCAGTCCCCTTCCCCCAGTCAAACGCCCCTATGTGCACCATTACGTCTCTTCGGAAACAAGACATTCCAAAAGACTCAAAGTAGATTTTCTTAAAGCTTTGTTGAATGTTTGGTTCTTAAGAAAGAAATAACTGATTCATTTTTCACACAGAGCGGGAATGGCTTCTCACTAGAAGTCATATAACTTTGGAACTGATTCACAGAACACATAGAAGGGCAAGCTCTTTTATACTAGCCTAGGAAAATACATAATGTCACAGAGATCAGTCCTGCTTGCTGTGCCACTTTCTCCAGAGTGTGGTGCATGGTGCATTGTTGTTTGTTTTCCCCAAAACAAAAGAAAAGGAAGAAAAAGCATTGCTCTCCAGGGGAAATAATACATAATCCATTCATTTATTTATTCACACTTTGTTTCTCCCAATATGCCTCTATGGTCGGTACTCGCTCCGAAGCTAATCACTGTCACTCTCTTACTCGTTCTACCACACACTCCCCACACACACATGCCGGCCTTGCTATTATCTTAAAGAGATCGACACACACACCAATGCACATTTAAAAACTTCAGGCCAATTAGGACTGTTCGTTATTTAGTTAAGGGGCCACCGGATGAGTTTTGGGACGCTTAGGCTAAAAAGACTTGACCCTCCCCTCACCAATAATACTTTTTCTATGACCATCCAAAATGATTTCAAAAAGAGACATGACACTCCAGCTAGTTTGCACTTAACAAAGACATACACATGCCATTTGAATTTTTTTTACAGCCACACAGTTAACCTCTGCATTCTCATCTTACACATCCCACTCCTCTGTTATGGTGTGGTGGCCATTTCAGTAGATTTACTCACTAACATTGTTGTGGAAACATAATAAGCATGGAAACTAAATGCACACTTCCTGCATTACTGCATTACTTCAAATATTAAGTTACTGCTCTAGTAAACTAGTATTAACATGAGACCATTCAGCAAAGGACACTGGGAAATAACAAATTAAACACTGGTTGCTATGGACTCACTAGGCTTCCTCAGTCATTGAGAAAATGAAAGTTCAGATGGGCCGATCTGGAATCTTCTCCTTATGAGGTCATAAGGAGCAAGGTTACCTCCCCTTTCTCTGCTTTGCCCGCCCAGAGAATTTGGCCGACCCATGAGAGAGAGACATCATGGCTTTCAAACGAGCAAAGTGGCAGTTAGTCAAGATCACCCCCCCCCCCCCTCTCTCCTCCTCAATAGCTACAGACACAGAAATGGCACATCCTAAGGAAAGCTCATTGTGGGACTGGCTCTAGTGGCTGTAATTCTGCACCAAGGCTGAATTTCAGGAAAGAGACTTCAGATACAGTATTAGGGGAACACTAAGGTCTATATAAAAGAGACTTCAGATACAGTATTAGGGGAACACTAAGGTCTATATAAAAGCATCCAAAGAGCACCATGTCATGGGACCTTTAAAGCAAGTTTTAAATTACATTGTAACAATTTAACAATTCGCCCTTATGAAATCCAATTGCGGCACGGCTGTCTTGGAACGCAACAGACAGAAGCTGGCGGAATAATTCAACTAAAATGTAACAGTGAACAATCAGTGTTCGACCTACAATCTGTTGAGATGCCTCTCCAAACGCAGAAACAAAGCGCAGTCACACATAAAATGTTAAGACACGTTGAGAAAAAGATCCGTATTTTGCCGTAATCCAATGACACGGAAAAAAAGTAATCCACAGCAATCAGTAGATCAACAAAAAGGGTCACGGTGTATCCAGCAAGGCCTATACTACGCACGTCACATTCACCAGCCAGCTCCAAACAGGTGAACGAGGCCTCTTCACTTCGCCGTTTGAACAAAGTGGAATAAACATATAAAAGTCCAAATCTACACAAAACCGGCAATCATTTAGTAAGCTGACATCACATTTATATACATGGAATTTAGGAAACCTTTATTGCAAGGTTGGCACGGCAAGGTGTCCAGACATAGTGCAACAGTAATTTTCGTTTTTTACGTCCTGCTGCTCCCATCGTCAGCCAGGTAATATTTTTTTTACTAAAGCAGTATATGAAATCAGATCTATTACCTACCACCATTTAGTTGTTTTGTGTTATTTAAGATATTTATAAAATATCTGGTCATGCCAGATGTAATTATTCCACTAATTTTTTAGGGCTGCAAACTCATGGGTCAGACCCATCTGGTAGCGAAGGAGGACCGAGACTAAGAGCTAGATGAAAAAAATGCACCAAGCAAGCCACATTAAAATTTTTCTGTTTTCATGAATACAAAAGTTGGGTGACCTCCCCACCCCCCTCCAGACTAAATTTGTTGGGGTGACCCTCCCCTCAACAAAGACTAAAAAGACATGACCCTCCCATATTTTCCTCCGGTGGTCCATTCCATAAATACCGAATGGTCCCTTGCGTAGGCTTTGGCGAAAGCTCTGCATAGAGCCTCCGTATGACTATAAATCACGCTCAAGGCACAGCGGCGCTTTGAGCTTAATGCCAAACGCAAGTATGCTAACAACGACAATACTAAAATGCCGTATTCATCATCTCCGTTTAATGTGTTAGCATGGTATGCTAATTAGCATGGGGATTCCATCAGTTTTGCAGATTTTTGGTCATTGGACAAATTGAAATTACTACCAAATGATAATAATCCACCAAAATGATGAGTGAATGGGGTAGGGATTTGGTTCCTTTCTATGCATATACATAGCAATAACAGTCCAATTCACAAAGATCAGTGTTCATCAGGTTAATCACAAACAATAAAGGAAACTCTGCCACAATGTGCATGTTTTACTAGTTTCAAGTATATTTAGAACAAGTGACTGCACCAAGGAGACGGACATAGTTTCACTAAGACCGTGTTTATTTTGCAAATGGCATAAATCATTTTAATTCTTTATTGGAATAAATAACACTTCAAATATTTTTTTATAAAAAATGTCAACAAAAAAACACTGGCAGCTTAGTCTTTTGTTCATCACCACTCGCCTCCACACAAGCCAAGAAAAACTTTATGAGGTAGGAGCTGGAAGGGACTGCTGTAGGGAGGGAGGAGAGAGAGAGAGAGAGAGAGAGAGAGAGAGAGAGAGAGAGAGAGAGAGAGAGAGAGGGCTCGACAAAGTATCATATCCCGATCTGATATTTTGATTTTTTAATTCAATAAATACATTTGTTTGACAGGGAAGCTGTGTGCAAACACAAATATATATATATAGGCTACCGGTACATATAGTAATAAAAACAATGTAAAACATACATCCAGAATAAATAAATACATATTATTTTATATATTATACAAAATAAATTGATGTGCAATTCATGGTGCTATCAGTTGCTGCAATAAATAATTTGTGAATTGCCCCCTGAGTGCTCTAAAACAAAGGACAATGGTGCACTATAGTGCCATGTTGACATGACATATGTGTTTTTTATAAAGGAAGTCACCAGTTTGTGATAGACATGGGAACGCCAGCGAACTCTCATTCCCACTGCACGATAAAACTGACGCAAAGACACTGTACTGCATTTGTCTGCCCCCAGGTGCAGGAATCCAAACCATCCACACCTCAAGACAATAGACGAGATTGAAGCACAAGTAGTGACACACTCTGTCATCCTCGTAGTTGCTATGCTGCAAACAAACAGTGAATTATTTTGGCACTGTTTTGAGACTATGGTAACTTTAAGGTGACCTGCTTAAG
Source organism: Perca flavescens (assembly GCF_004354835.1). Classification (NCBI taxonomy): domain Eukaryota; kingdom Metazoa; phylum Chordata; class Actinopteri; order Perciformes; family Percidae; genus Perca; species Perca flavescens. The sequence continues at coordinate 14,259,526 of NC_041332.1, read as the reverse complement.
GTAAAAAACAGAACAGTTGACCTCCCTTCGTGTCTCCTTAAGGCTAGACTCTCTTTGTTTTTGCATTAAATAGATCATACCATCCCTCTATTCTTCACAGCCCGAAAGAACAGAACATCATGGATGAAGTATTTAGCTGTTATTGCCAGAGGTAACCTCCCTGTAACAGTTCATTGTGAGTCTACTTCACAGTGCCATGAGAACTGGGGATTTGGGACAGATTTATAATATTTAATCACTTTTCAAAGTTAGACACATGCATTTTCTTTCTTTTTGAAATTTGCTACATGCCCTCGTTATTACAGTAGAATGCACTTTGATTAACATATTACATCATGACATACTACACATCACACAAGATTTAACAAGCTGCACCATGAAAGGAAAAGTCAAAGGAAAAGGTGTCGGGCAACAGATTGCTCTGTCTCCTTTTTTAAAGGTTGAAGTGCGTTTATCGATAGGTAAATCTATCTTTTACCCAATATGTTTCAGTAAGCAGTGTGATTTGAAGTAGGCACTGGGTGGAGTAGTATTTCTGCTGAGTCATACAGTTTATTACTAATGATGCATTAAAAAACTCCCACAAAGGACAAGTGGAGACACTTCAAAGATTCAGATAAAGTTAGAAGTAAAGCTCTCAAAGATGTACAGGATTCAACGGTCTAAATCACTGATTAGATATTAGATACTGTGTATTTATTTTAGGCTTTTGTGTTACTGGAAGTCCTGCAGGTTTGCTTTGAGTAAATATTCAGGATGACAGACTTTGTTCTCAATCATGCTGAGCTAGATACCAAAAAGTAACTTTTAATCTGGGTTTGAAGCTCTCATGAGAAGCTGTAAATACACAGTCATTACATGTCTTACTCATTTAACATGGCAATTACAATATAAAAAATGATTGCATTGATACCACAAATGAAGTACATGAAAAAGACAAAGTGGTAAGAGTTTCTTGTAAGACTGTACGGTTGGATTTCAGTCAACCATGTGCATGAATCATGAGGTTGGTTTTAGTGAAAACACCCATCTATGGTCTCAAGCCCATGAGGACATGAACTCATCCAATTTGTCTTCATCCTATACACAAAGCTACGTTTCGGGCCCTGTGCCAAAGTTGCCACCGATTAAGCTGCAAGGAAGTCTCAGCATAAAACGTTCCTTAAAACTCTGATGTATTAATTTACGTGGCATGTTGTGGACCACAAACAGCAAACTCACCTGGATTTAAACATTGCACAAGTCTGTCCCCTCCTGAGACTGCTAGCAGCACCTCCCAGGGTTTTGTGTGTTTCCCCCCTCTGATCTCCTGGTGGGAGTTATTTCTTATTCTCAGCGAGGGTCTTAGTCTGGAGGAGTCTTTTTTAACACACTGTTTTCATAATGTGGGTACTGACAGGCCCACTTAGATTATACATATCAGTGATTGAGGGCTACACAAATAAACTTGACTTGTTTTAACTTTTATCCTATAAGGCAAGAACAACCATGGAACCACATATTGGACATTTTGGTCTTTGACCCATATCCTATTCTTAGACTGTTATGAATCCCAAAACCACAAGAGGCTTCCAAAATGATTTATTTTAATGTTATAAAAGTTATTTCCCTTAAAAAGGCATTTGGTGGAGAAAACTATGTACAGAAGCCTAAAAGTGTCTAGAATAAAACAGAAAGGAATGAGAAGAAAGAATAAGATGTTGCAGTACACTTTCAATTGTGTAGTTGTGTTGTCTTAAGGGAATAGTTTGACATTTTGGGAAATATGCTGAAAGTTAGATGAGAAAATTGAAGTTTAGGCTAAAACGGGTTTATGGTTTACACTTTATATCTTATTCCAGAAGGAATCCTCTAATTTTGTCTGTGATCACCAAATTTGTTTAGGTAGATTACATGGTGCAGTATTAGAAGCAGTATTAGAAGCATGATTCACTTCTCCCTCTGACTCAGAGGTGACCCCCATGTGCTTCCCTCACCTCCCTCTATAGCTGACACCAGATGTTCTGCTAAGAGGCCAGAATTTGGCCAGAGCCCAACAGTGAGATAAGGAGGATACAAACGCACGCGCATGCGCACACGCACGCGCACACACGCACGCGCGCACGCACGCAAACAAACACACGCACACACACGCACGTATGCAGGTATGTGCGCACACACACACACACACACACACACACACACACACACACACAAAAAAAACATAAACTTGTGTTTGCACACACACTTGTGTGCACACCCAGGCAGCCACACATTTGCCCACACAAAGATACCCCACAGAATTCTTTGAGGCGCTCTCTCATCTCTTACACAGCCCGTGACAATGGCCAAAACCAACAAAATGGACTGCACACACACACACACACACACACACACACACACACACACACACACACACACACACACACACACACACACACACACACACACACACACACACACACACACACGCACACACACACAGGATATAGGACTGAGGGTGGATGTTGTGTGTGATATGGTGAACAATGGGGGTCTGACGAATTCACTAGTTCAAGGCTCCAAAGTGTTCGGGCAGCTTTCAATCAGTAATAGTTAATTTTATGTGGTCGACCGCAATGTCATTCAGGTAAAATTAGCATTTAATGAAATATCAAAGTCTTCTATCTTTTAGTACTCTTTTTTGTGTCTAAAAGAATAACTGTATAAAAAACTCTATTTGCTCACAAAGTAACATCATGTTACTATTAATTAATGATGCTACAAATAATCTTTTTGCAAACAAGTGATTCATGAAACCAGTTTGGTGTTATCTTCTGTTTAAAACATATAATGACTGAATGATGATTAAATGTTTCATCTGGATCGTTTTTTTAACACAACCTTATCATCATTGTTAACACTGATGAAAGATAGACCTGCAGGTATTAATGAAAGCATACACAAATCATATATGCAGATAGAGACACACACACACACACACACACACACACACACACACACACACACACACACACACACACACACACACACACACACACACACACACACACACACACGTATAAGCACTCAGAGAGGTCCCCATGGACCAAACCCTTACACATAAACACAGAAAACACAAAAAACACACATTCCATAACGGTGTCCTCACAGGAGTGGAAAGAAACCATCCTTAAAGGAAAACAAATGGAGGTTCTGCCAAGCCCGTGGCTTAACTGTAAAGGAAACCTCCCTCCTACCCTCTCCACCTCCCTCCTCCCAGCCAGGCCCGCCCCAGGTCCAGCACTATATCAAGAGCCTGCCTCCCTTTACCAAACTCCACAATCCTGCTACAGTCTACAGCTGTATCACGGCCCTCTCTCCTCGTGTTCTCTCTTGACCAGCAGACAGTCAGCCATCATGTTTTACAGCCAGAGCACCGTTGGTGGTCCCTCCATGATCACCAGGCAGAGCCGCAGCTACACATCAAGTGCTGCTCCCCACAAGGCTCACAGCGTGTCAGGACTCAGCTTCAGAAGTGGCCCACGCATCTCCTCTACCAGCGTGCGCACTGTCTCCTCCGGGTATGGAGGCGGCATGGGAGGCGGCATGGGAGGCAGTTTTGGGTACGGCAGCGGCGGGTTCGACCTGTCCAACGCCCTGGACCAGAGCTCCGTGCACCTGAACGAGAAGGCCACCATGCAAAACCTGAACGACCGTCTGGCTTCCTACCTGGACAAGGTCCGCTCTCTGGAGGCGGCCAACGCCAAGCTGGAGGTGCAGATCAGAGAGTACTACGAGCAGAAGGGGCCTGCAGCAGAGAGGGACTACAGCAAATACTGGGCCATTATCAATGACCTGAAGGACAAGGTATAGTGTATAACACCAGACAAGTCAAATGTTTGCTGTGCTGTTAATGATTACTAAGGGAGGGTTTTAAAAGGGCAGAGACATAAGTACAGTCTACATGATCTTATGCTCCTGAATCCTTGGTCTTTTGATGGAAAATTAACAATGTATGATTTCTGAAAGCTCCAAATAGACAAGAAAAGGTTGTCAAATGTTTAGGGGAATACTGTGCATGGCATTATGACTTCAAAGGGTGATGCTTGTGATGCAGCTGAGAAGCACTGCATGAGAAGTTAACTGATTAGTGTGTAAATCTAGAGCAAACCACTCTATGCCACTGTTTGAACTGCACAATGAACTATTCAATTGAGACATTTGCCTTCTGACCAACTCCCATTGTCCTTCTTTTCTAAAGATTGCCGGCGCCACCATCGGCAATGCCAACATTCTGCTCCAGATTGACAACTCCAAACTGGCTGCAGATGACTTCAAAACCAAGTAAGCATGAATCTTCACACTTCTGTCGACCTATCTTCATCGTGTTAATGTCAAACAAAAATGCTCAAGAGTTGTAGTTGTCTCATATCGGTGTTCTCTACTCTCAAAAACGAATTAGATTCGACCATGAGCTGATGATGCGCCAGTCAGTTGAGGCTGACATCGCCAACCTGCGCCGTCTGCTGGACCAGACCACCTTGACCAAGGCTGACCTGGAGATGCAGATCGAGGGCCTGCAGGATGAGCTGGCATACCTCAAGAAGAATCACGCAGAGGTGAATGATGCACATCCTCTACCTATCATGATTACTGCTAGCTGTGACTACAGGAGCGTGCTTCATCACAGCTGTAGAACAGTTTGAAACTCAAACCAATAGATCTCATATCTCATATCTTTCCCCACCTGATCATTTAGGAGCTGGCAGCAATGCGCTCTCAGCTTACTGGCACAGTCAATGTGGAGGTGGATGCCGCGCCCCAGGCAGACCTCAACAAAGTCCTGACCGAGATCCGCGCCCAGTACGAAGCCATCACTGACAAACATCGTCGCGACCAGGAGTCCTGGTTTAATGAGAAGGTGAATAGACTTCCATAAACAATCACATCCCACATGCTGCAAATGACTGGGTTCACTCCCTCAAGAGTCTAACCTGTAATTAAACCTAATCTTATGTGAAACTCAGAGGAGTAATCAACAAGTCTTCTTCACAACTGTTTCTTTGTTTCTTGCTCTAGTCGGCAACCCTGTCCAAGGAGGTGGCCGTCAGCACAGAGATAATCCAGACCACCAAGACAGAGATCGGTGACCTGCGGCGCACAATGCAGGGCCTGGAGATTGAGCTGCAGTCTCAGCTCAGCATGGTGAGAACCCCAAAAAAAAAAAACAAAAAAGAAACATCTGTTCCCATCTCACTTATCTTGCCTTATATGAGCAAAAGTCCCTGATCGCTTTCTTGTCATGGAAAATGGAGAAACAGACAGTGATAGAGGGTGAAAGAGCAGGGGGAGGGTAAAAGAAAAGAGGCTTTGTTGAAAGAACAAAGGGAGGGAGAGAGAGAGAGAGAGAGAGAGAGATAAGAGTGATGGAACCGTGGAGAAGGGAGGGAGAGCTCTTGCTGAGGAAAACATTTCACAGACATCTGCTCAAATTCTGGAAGACTGGAAGAGCTTGAAGAAAGCTAAAGGAATGCTGAACTGGATGACTATCTGTGCCCAGCTGGACTAAATAGTTTAACACTCCCTTGAAGAACAGCATACTGCTCCTGTGTAACAATAGAGGAGCAGCTAAAAGACACAAGCATTCAAAACCTTATACATATTCCCCTGCTAATCACTCCTTCATAAAAGGGAAAAAGCTATAGAAATACAGACATACTTTTGTGTCTGTCTGACATTTATAATCCAGGGCGTGGTTGGTGGTTACAGGCTTTACCTTCCTATTGTCACAAAAGATTTACAGGATACTGGTTTGCAAGTAGAAACATCAAATTATGAGTCCCAATGTGTGTGCATGAAGTCAGTTCCCCTTCTCTTTTCCTCTCTAACAGAAAGGGGCTCTGGAGAACACACTGGCAGAGACAGAAGGTCGTTACAGTGCCATGCTCGGCGCCTTCCAAAACACAATCAACATGCTTGAAAACGAACTAGGCAACGTGCGCTCGAGCATCGAACAGCAGGGCCAGGACTACAAAATGCTGCTGGACATCAAGACCAGGCTGGAGCAGGAGATCGCAACTTACAGGAGCCTGCTGGAAACAGAGGAGTCCAGGTAGATGCAATGATACAGGAGCATGGACTTATGAGACTATTTAGACCAGAAATGCACATGCCCACTTCACTCACTGTTTGCCTCCACTTCTCTTTTCTCTCTCTCTCTCTCATTCTAGACCTATTGCTACAGGTAAGCAACGTCTCTTTTAACAAGTAAATACATAACGACAGTACAGTCAGTGTTATACAAGCTCGAAGCACTGCCATCATGAGTTTTTTCCTTCTTTTTTACAGGGGGCTCAAAGACCACAGTCACAACCACCACTGTGCGCAGTTCCAGCTAGGAGGTGCAACTGGCAGGACAAGCTGTTCTCAGATGCACACATTCACACACATACACACACACACACACACACATACTCCAGCTAATAAAAGCGTTTACACAAGATGAGTGAAACTGTACTGGAGAAAACTCAGATATGTTGAAAGTAAAGCCCGTTTACAACATTTGCATTTAATTTGCTTTAGAAGAAATCATTGTGTGTGTGTGTGTGTGTGTGTGTGTGTGTGTTTATGTGTGATCTGTCTGAAAAATAAATCTGCTGGTAAATACAACTTATGTTGTTTTGTGCCTTCTCTGGTCTTTTAGAATAACGGACAGGTCTTTAAATAACACTGCTCTGTTAATGTGGCCGCCATGGCAACTGCATTACGTTCTGGGAGGTGGGATATCGAGTTACGGAAATCTGTATTACGTAACAGGGATGTTGTCAGGAAAGGGTGAACAATGGTTAACAGCCCTAGTGTGGAAAGCATTAGGATTTAGAGAAAAAAAGACCACTCAGAAAGAGCCATGTTGAACCTGATGCTCTCAGAACTCAAACAAAGCAATAAAAGTTGAAGAAAAGTGCAAGTTATGGGACCAAATAAAGTGAATGACCCTGGGCTTTGCCCAGAGAGGTTTTTTAAACAAGACACACCCAAATGGTTGACTAATCTTTGCCCTGGAGGCTTTCAACACAGTGTTACCATAAGTCAGTCTAACTCATGTCACCTAGTAACAACAACACACAGATCAGGACAGAAATGCTGAGTGCGAATGCAAACACTGACTGACAGAACAAAGAGAGTCATTGTGGAAACAGGTGTTATCAGTACTGCACTTTGGCCTCTTTTATGAATGATGGTTGATTGCAAATGACTAATGAGGTGCTATGATAAAGTATCGTGAAGGTGCAGCACCTCGGATGATGGTGATTTAATGTATGTTTTGTGTGAAAGAGAGGCAGGAAATTGTTATGTTGGTGTGGTGTGTGAGTGTGTGTGGAAGAGAGAGGCAGAGAGGGGGTGAAAGTAGTATTTGAGCCTTTGCACTCTGTGCAGGTCAGCAGTTACAGCCTCTGGAATTACAGTGATCCTGTGAAGAGGTCAACATTCTCAAATTATGGTGTAATGTTAGTTTTGGAGAGGAGGGAGATTATAGAGAGGATCAAATTGCAAAATCCAACCTCCTTTGAGGAGCTTCATCCACCCTTATTTGGACCCATTTTGTTGCACATCAGTGTCTCCTCCACACTGTTATAATGATTGTTGATAACAAAGCCCTTCCAGTTATGCTAGTAATTTCACATGAAAATCCAAAGCAGAGGTCATAAAAAAGAGCTTCTCCCCAGATCAGTGTTTAACGCAGTGGGCTTGTCGAGAGCAATTGCCAAGCAATAAACCTCAGGAAAATACTTAAAAAGACAAAAAAAAAAATTCGAAATACATCGAAAATTTGACACCGTCGAAGAACGACGATGTATTTTGATTTTTTTTGTTGTCTTTTTAAGTATTTTCCTATGTTTAAAATGTGCCATGATGGTATTTGATTCAATTATCTCTGTTGGAGATACAGTACAAATACTAAAGTATTTCTGTCCAAAGGTGAAAAGAATTCACATGGTATCTTATGTGTAAAATAACAATTTGTGTGTGAGAAATAGTCCTGCACATATTCCCCTGTAAACTGACAATGACATACAGAGCTTCAACCTTTTAATCATCTCAGTCTATTTGGGTGGTGGACAAATTTAAGGAACTGGTGGATTTTAAAAGCCCCAATACTGCATTGTCACCACTATCCTTTTATGTAAATTATTTGTTTTGACGTCAGTTTCATGAATGATTGCTAAACCACCACCTTGCCTACAAAACTGGAAGTCGGCGCACTTGAAGGATTTGCTTTAATGTGTTGCGGAGCCTCTGTGCATAAGCTGTCATAAAGAAATAAACTGTAAGGAAATTTGGGTTAATGATGGATTTGACTGATAAGAAGATCTGGGTAAGACAGACAAGAAAACAAGATGCCAACACTTTGTAGTGGTTAGGTTATTATTTAGAACATGAATGGGCAGACTGTCTGCACGTGGCTGCACAAAGGATAGGAAGCAGCGCCAAGTTGCCAACAGTAATTTCTGTATTTTAATAGCTGTATGCCTTCCAAGGCTAGCCTGAGGCTAGCAGAGAGTGAGATCAGAGAGGAAAAGAAGATGTAACTCCCTTGATGTCATGAAATACTTGACATTTAGAGAGTTCAATTCAGTTAAATTGATGTCAAGTTCAAAATAATTTGGATTCTTTCAGTTATCTGCATTCTATTGAAACTGTTGAAGCAACAGGGGGCTTTCCCACAGTGTGTGTAGCATTTCCCTGTCCTGCAACTAAATCCCTAGTCTGCAAGCTGTAAGTCACACAGTATGATTTTAAACAATTTATTTAGTGCAGTAAGATAGCAGAAGGATTAAAATAATAGTTTGACATTTCGGGAAGTACTCTGTTTTGCTTTCTTGAGAAGATTGGTACCACTTTCATGTCGAAAAAGAGTGGTATCAATCTTCTTATCGAACACTCTGCAAGAAATTGAATCATATTTCAAAAACTGCTTCTAACTATTTCTTTACAGTAATAAAATATTGATTGGTTTAATTAACGAATGTCAAAAGTCTAATCAGAAAAATCACTTGAATGTGGGCCTGCTGTATTTCAATGTGAACTTTTACCAAATCGCATTAGGTTTTTTTTTTTATACCAGTGAAGTGTTTAGTAAAGTATTAGTCATGTCTGCAATGGTTAAACCGGAGGCTGACGTCCGTATCAGCAGGAATGTTGATGTCTCAGGGTCAAAAAGTCCATTAAGGGGCTGCGGAGAGAAGGAACATTCTTCACTCGCCTGGCAGACTCTATTCTGGAGCAGTGTTAGGTTTGACACACAAGCTGAGAGGAATGCCGAACCTCTTTGCTAAAGGTGTAACACTTTGTATGGCATCAGACCTTACTGTGAAAGTTTTCAAACTGTGCCCTTGCTGCGGCGAGGCGTAGGAACAGTTGAGAAGGAGAGTGGAACAAGACCAAATACACTTCAGGAGCTTTCAGGCCTGGCCAAGCATGAGATAGATGTGATTTTTCTTCCATTTGCATGGCTGTGAGTTCTGTCAGTCCATTCCCACCATTAAAACACAGATACTGACTTTGAGTATTGTCTTCTATTTTTAATTAAAAAATAAATAAAAATAGCTCTGATTCAAAGGTACAGGATGGCTAAAAGGTGGAAGTTTAACAGGTAGGGCTGTTTTAAGGAACCACACCCTACATACAGTACAATTGCAAAATCCTGAAGACTAAGACAGAACTACTTGGGCAGGGCTTACAGCAGCTTTAGTAGCATTCTATAGACAATGAATGCTCTCATGAAAGAGTGAATTCATACAAAAAAGTTTCAGTAATGACTGACTGTAAAAAAAACATTTACTCTTAAAGCTTCCCATGGGCTGGGTGCGTGTGTATGTACTAGAGCATATCCCAGCATGCACTGGGTGGAGAAACCCACACCTACATATAGTGTGTTTAAGAACATACATTCTGTTGAAATCTCTATTAGGATACACAAAACTAGAGAGAGTAAATACCCAGTGAAAGAACTACTGATCAAAACCGCTCCAAGGCAGAGTGAGGCACATTTTCCCTACAAAACTGCTACTGACTGTAAACACCTACTGTAGTGCATGACTCTGATTTTCCAAATTCTGTAAGTTTGTGTGAGTGTGCCTTGAAGGCTCACAATAAACTTTAACAGACGTGCATTCATCGCACCAGCCATAAAAAAGGCAGTAGTACCAATAAACTTGATGCTTTGCATGTAGCACTTTATAACCAGATTAGAATGTGGAAAAGTTCAGCAATAAGTGAAATGTAGCCTGTAAGTGAATAACTATTATCAGGGGCAACTACAAATTAAATACAAATAAATAAGACAGAAATTTAAAATATAGTATGTGCATATTGGCACTAAACAATAAGCAGACAGCATATTTAAATGTAGGTCATTTTGGCCACAGACTGAACAAGGCAACTCCTTTTTCTTATAAAAGGTAATACACTACTGCCACCATGTGCTGGCTTCCTGTATATTAAAGAAGGAGCATTTTAGCAAGAGAGACTACTTTTACTAACTAGACAGACAGAGAAGAGAGAGAGAGAGAGAGAGAGAGAGAGAGAGAGAGAAAGAGAGAGAGAGAGAGAGAGAGAGAGAGAGACAGACTAATTTGCAAACCAATAGAAAAAGGCAATTGCTGCACCTTGTTATAGCCAAAACCACACAGCCATTTATATCTGAAATCAGCACTATCAAAATGAACATCATAAATCAGCAGACTCACTTTCTCAATATTTTGGCAATTCATACTTTGCTTATGTGTCAGTTTGATGGAAACATCCAAAAAAAAACACACTTGAGGACCGCTATATTAAAATATATATATTATTTGTAGTTGATAATCTTTTGTTTATAGCACAAAAGCTGACTCAACTATGGAGCTTTGTGATAATGTTAGCACACAGACTGAATTGTGAGGTCTTCTTTCCATATGTTTTGCATGATGTGGATGTTTATATATGGTGATTTATTGCTTTGCTTTGCCTTGCAAAAACATCAAACTTGTTTGACGGGCTAATTCTTTTGGCATTGCTAGCAAGGGAAACAACGATAGTAGATTACAGCACACAAGTACACAAAGAACAAGCAACTCTGACATCAGTTGACCCTAAAAAGTCAGTTTCTCTCACTCTGTTCTCTAAAGGCAGACAAGAGTGACGCAGCAGAACACCTTCTCAGGTTTACGAGTACTGCCTACAGCGATTATCTTTGATGGTTTGCGGGGTCGGGTTGTGGTTTGGGCACACTAAACCTTTTAAAAAGCAAGTTCTGCAAAACAAGTCTGTGTGAACATGTTCATGCGAACATGTGTGAAGCATTTCCATGCAACAATACCACCATCTAGAGGGCAGGAGAACTAATGGGCTATCCCAGGCATAACAACTACATGAATGTGAAAAGCGAGTCGACGAATAAACCTTTGTAAGCTGCACATTCGACAACTATTTCCATCTCGTTCTTCAAAATATTAGAACGGAAGTATTTTGTTCTGGAGTTTTGAGTTAGGCTCTCCTTGTGGCCCAATGTCAAATTTAGACAGTTCCTTTCGTGTTGTTTTCACTTCTTTGCGCATTTGTTCTCCCAATTATATTTTGTTATCTATATACCTTTTTCATAAACCAATACCTTCTGCATCCTGCAAGTTTAAAAAATATTTTGGGAAAGCAGTTTTTTTTTTCCCCACTACTTTCCAAAAGCGGATGTTTTGATCTGAAGAAGAGGAATAGCTCCTATACCCATTGTCTAAATTACAGCCAAGGTTAAGCGTTATACATTACAATTACTGTATAATTTCATTAAAATAAACATGGTAATCATTTCCTCTTTTCAGTTTGTTGTGGTTGACACAAACATGCAAATAACTTTACATTTTAACATAAAAATTGCTAACACTCCAACCCGATTATCGGCCATCGGACAGTCTGGCGAGGTCAGTGACTCGAGTCTGTTTGGTGTCTTCCGTGCCGTCGTCAGTCTGAGGAGCCGTCCGCTTTAATTTGGGCCGATTTGACTTGAATGACTTGTTGTCAGACTCAATGACCAATCTGATTGGTGGAGTGCTAGCCCTTGACTAGCGAATCATCATCACTTATGTTAAAACACTTACCGGAAATGACGAGCAGGATGAGCGTGACGAACGCCTCTCAAAATCTGACGAAAATCTTTCAAACTGACCTTTGTCGATAGAAAAAAAAACAGATTCAGCAACTGCGTGGCCTATTTCTCGCTTAAAATGTTTTCAGAAACACGTTTCGGTGAACTATTTTCGTAAAATACGAGATCGTATTCCGAACGAGCCGGCAGTATGGTCGGCTTTGAAATTCGGGAGAAGCCAGACCAACGCGACGCGTTCGTCATTTCCAGTTTTAATTTTTGGGGCGACAATACAGATTAGCGCCGCCTGCCGTTATGGGGACGTATGACGTCTCTCGCATGTGCAGAACGTACGCTCAAGTCGCCGTCGCTTCGATGTGTTCCGAGGCACTTTTTTGACCTCGGGGAGCCGACTGATCGGTCCGACTGCGTTTTCTGCCGACGGTCACCGTTGGGTTGGTGTGTCAGAGCCTTCCAATGACCTTTAATCAGTCTAACGCCAAACCTAAAATTTCCCCTATTTCGAGCCTTTAAAACTGTAACACATGAATCACAGAAGACGCATAAAAGCAAGTCATTTATTATCACTTTAATTTTATAGGGGAACCACAAGTACTTTAAAAGAAGGTTATACAGCGCTGTACATTTGGGAGCAGTACTGACAGACTGGAAAGTCATATCTTCTCCCGTTAAATACTATTCATTTAAATGTTCTAAATTCTTATAATGATACAGTGATACAATAAAAGCTTGTGTAACTGGTCCTGCAGCTTTTCTGATATGTCGATATCATTTTTGTTGGGACTGTTATTTCCTTGTATTTTTTTTTTCCAAAAAAGGAAAATAAAAGTTATGATCAAAAACCATACGACAGGCAGAAACTGCCAGGCTGTAATCCTGCATGACTCCCAATTCACTCACACAATAGAGAGAAAGAGAGACAGAGAAAGGGAGAAGGAAAAAGGATATACAATTTCATGTTCTCAAGGCTGGTCCGCGACGGAATTGGGCATCAGTTCATAGTGAAATGCAGAGAAGCACAAGATATATTTTGCACTTTCTTGCAACCTCGACTTTTACTCTGCCCGACCATCAACCCTCTCAAAGGCTCACTTCCATAGCTGTGTGCTCAGAGTCTGGCCAGATCCAGCGGGGGCCCATCCACCCACAGCTGACGGAGGCTGACCGAAGGCCATCTGGCCACCTGCACCATTCAGAGTCAACCCTGACATCTGCTGATTCACCTGAGGATGTAAGAGAGATCTGTATTAAAACTTAAGCAAAACATCAGGGTTAGAAACTTGTAATATTTAACTTCCGTCTGTTCAAGACATGGTTAAAACTATGCTTCTAAAAATGTGCAGTCAAAAGTGAGGTTAAACCAAAGCTCCTCCTGCACTCCCTCCTCACTACACTTGGAAACCACAGAAACCCTCATTCATGCTTTCATAACCTCCCGTTTGGACTACTGCAATGGAGTCTTGTCTGGGGTCCCCAGCAAAACCCTAGACAGGCTCCAGTATGTCCAAAACTCTGCCGCCAGGGTCCTCTCACACCAAGACCTGGCAGCACATCACCCCAACCCTCATCCACCTCTTCACTGGCTCCCAATTAAGTCCTGCATCACGTATAAAATCCTCCTTCTCACCTACAAATCCCTCCATGCCCTGGCCCCACAGTACCTCTCCGACCTCCTCCATACACCCCACCTCGAAACCTGCTGGTCTGCTCTCCATTCCCAACACTAGACTCTGTACCTTCGGAGACAGAGCCTTTAGTGTTGCAGCCCCATCCCTCTGGAACACCCTCCCTGCAGATATCCGAAATGTAACATCCCTGGACATTTAAAAACTCCTGAAACACCACCTGTTTACCACAGCCTACAACCTCCTTTAGCTTAGCCACAGTCATTCTGTAAAGTATACTTGGGTCTCTTGAAAGGCGCTATATAAACAAAAGTTATTATTATTATTATTATTATTATTATTATTATATTATTATTATTATTATTATTATTATTACTACTACTACTACACTTCAATCTTTACTGGCTTGCTTTGGTGTCTCCTTTCTTTCCTCTGGAAGTCAGGAATCGATTATTGCCGCTCTACACCCTTGCTGCGTCCAAATTCGACACTACACACAAACTGATGCATTATTTACTATGCAATGGTCCTTATAGTATACCGTTTTTGTAGTTCGTATACACAAAATCATACTTAACGGTTTTATACTAAAAGGAAATGATACAACACTTTAGTCAAACTGCCACTTTAAAAGGCCACTGGAAATTGAACTTCACAAAGAGACAGACCCCTCTCTTTAGTTTTCTATGGTGTTCCTGGTGCTGCTTCGCTTTTTCCACACTTTTATTTTGTGCATTTTGTTGTGGGATATACTGTTAACCCACAACGAAATGCACAAAAGAAAAAAGTGTGGAATTCTATTAACAGCACACTCAAAATTAGGTTTTTACTATGCAATCTGGCTGTTTAGACACTCCTTTATTTGGCCACCTTTGAAAGCCTTGCTTGTGCTGCCATTTGGTGACTGCTGTATGCTCTGTCCACACCCTGTATTGTAACACACTTCACAATGCACCGTTTTTTTGCAATTGCATCATCATAGCTGGGTGTGGTCACATGTGAAACTAATCACACCTGACACACATGAACACAACCCCCCAAAAAAATAATAACTTCTTCCAATGCTGCAATAGTTAACATACAGTAGCTTGATGACTCTCCATACCTGACCCATGTTCCACTGAGCCTGCTGCCCAGGCTGGATGGCGTACATGCCCTGAGCAGGCACCATGCCCGCAGGCAATGCACCACCCTGTGGTCCCATCATCCTCGGCGCCATGCCCATCACACCAGTGGCTGGCGCATTCCCCATGAAGCCATTAGGCATAGTCATGCCAACCATCATGCCCTGACTGGGCCCCATCATGGCTGCCCCGCTCTGAGCCATCATGGCACCCATGACGGTTGTAGGCGGCATGGCCGCGCCCATGCCAGGGAAGGCCTGATAGCCACCAGTGGCCTGGACAGGAAACGGCATCTGGGAGGGGCCCATGAACATGCCAGCTTAGGAGGGGGTGGGGGGGAAGAAGACATGCAAAGCAGAGGGAAGAATGTTATGCATACAAATATGTAAGTCTTTTATTTTATTATGAGACTAGAACTAAACTTCAATACATGACATTATCTCCCACTTTGGCCTTAACTGGGATCCTCTGGCCAGACCGATCCATATACACCACATTCATGTTAAATGTTTGCATATGCGTTTGTTTAAGGAGCCTGTTAATCACGATATGAAGTTACAAACACTCTGGCAGACTGTATTGGGACAAACAAGCAAGTATCTACTTGCACCTTGTGGATTGAGTTCACCACATCCATAGATCCTAGCATTACCTTGAAGAGGAAAATGTAACTCGAGCCTCTAGTTGTGGGCTACAACTTGAGGCCCGTTTTTTCGTTGCTGATATCGGTTTACATTTTGGCAAACTTGTACCACTAAAAGTATGCCGTATTAGCTATAAGCAGTTCTTGTTTGCAGTGTACCCATGTCTGTACAAACAGCTACCACTGGATGACTTTGATACTGAAGAAAGCTTAAAAATGTTATGTTTTTTAGGCAAGGTCGACAGTTATAGAAGCATCTTTTTTTCTATGATTTTTAGGCGGGTTAATAAACGTTTATACACAATGGAGTTAGGGTTGGCTATCAAACCACATCTGTCAAGTACCAAAAGATGGAATCACATGTTTGGCCAGATTTGCAATTTTTCTTTCTTACTTATTCTTTGACCAGACAGCTCTTAATTTAAATCAATCTTTTAATTGCAGCCAATTTTAGGCAAAGTTCTTGTTTGGCTGCTTCTGTATAGATAATATTTAACATTTGAGAACTTTGACTTCTTTTGTTAAATAAAAAGGGTTAGTATAAAACATTACAATTTCCCAAGTTACATAAATAACTTTAAAAATAAGAAATGTATTATATCTCATAAATAAGACATTACAATCCAAAAACTGCCTTAGGTGGTATTTGCCATTATTACCAGAAGGGGCCTGTTGGGACATGCTGTTGGTTCCATACAGGGAGAGGATGGAGTCCTTGGACAGGGGCTTCTTGGCAATGTCTTCAGTTTTAGTGCTGCTACTGCTGTCACTGAACAAGTCCAGGTCTCCCTGCCCTGACCCCGAGCTGGCTCCTCCCACCGGGGCTCCTACTACTGGAGCTTGTGTCGGAGTGCTGGCCGAGTTACTGGAGCTCACCTGACAGGAGGAAAAGTTTTTAGTCCCTGTATAGTCCTTGTACGCCTGCTGGTTCCTGGTGCACTCCCTGGGTGCTGTCCTGATACAACAGGTTTCAAATTAACCAACAAATGATCACCAACAAAGGCCCCATAGTTAAATTATATTACATTTAATTAAAGTTTATGACCTGGATGTCATGCTGGCGAACAGCCATCAGCTGTTGTTTGCCAAATTTGACAGGATGGTTTCTGTGTTTATCCATTTGAGTGATAATTGCCTTCCCTGCATAACAATGGCTCATACAGTATTTCAGTTGTGTACAGCCATTGGGATTGGTAGTAATTAAACTCCCTAGATCTAACAACAAGTCACTGTACCATTACTACTCACCTGTGCCGTACGAACGGTGATATATACTCTGAATAACACATTTTGCTTAATGGTTTCCATCTCTGGGTTTATACTGGTTGGACAAACCAAACTCCCAGAAAACAACACCATGGGATTTTAAACCTTGATGATGGGCATTTATCACCACTTTTATTGAATGATTAAACAAAAATAATAACTAATGAATGAACCACTAATGTAATTTTTATATATATATATTCATTGGTTGCTGCCCTATTTAAATGTTTAGCCAAATGATTGCCTCATTAGCTGCGTTCATTTTCTGTCTGGCCCTCTTTTACGGTCTCTGACTATTGGTTGCTGTCTTGTGGGCTATTGATGCTGGTAGTTATCATTTGACTTTTTTATTTTCTACTGTACACTTAATTTCAGCTTTGCATCTAGACAGCCAGTACTGTTAAGCTCTCCTGAGCAATATTCAGAAAATAGCACTAAATCTAGACTGGGGAATTGTTGCTGGATTTTACCTGAGAAAACTGAGGTGCGGATGAGGACACGGGGAGAGGGTTGGATACCATAGGGCCGAATATATCCAGGTCATTGTCGTTCTGGCTTGTGCTACCATTATTAGTTGATGCAGCTGCCGGTACGTCTGTGACAGAAAGGTAAAACCTATTTTTACAGTTGCAAATATAAGCTTAAGAGAACAAAAACTGTGAGACTATTTTAACACAAAAACAGTATAACTCACTGATGGCTTACCAATGAGATTCTGCCTGAATTCACTAACAACTTATAAAAGATCATAAATAACACACAAATACAATATGTAATTGCTGTGAAATGTGGTGTGGAACAAACAGAGCTGATGTTTGCTAATGTGAGAATATGTGTTGTCTTAGTATTTATTTAACTGCAATGCCCTCTCACAGCTATGGAACTGCCCGCACAGTAAGCATAATGGTTAGTACAATTAAAAATGTATCAGCTTACTTCATTAGCTCACTGGCCACAAAACTAAAACAACAGTAAACATGCCATCCTAATAATGCAACGGCCCTCCAAGTCAATCAGTAGCATAAACATGTCATCTTACTTCAACTTGTAAATGAAATTGCTCTAATGAAGTGATAACACACATTATTCCATGTATCGATCCACATTCACTCACTACTGTCAGCGCTATCTAATTGACAAGATAGATGGACAAGTATACAAATTAATAGATAATTAATCACCTGTAGTTCTATTCCAACATTTGACCATGAGAAACAACACATTTGAAACTGAAGCACAACTGCCTGTACATCAAGACAGAAATATCCACATAACTGCCCCTTGTAAGACTTGCTGCCATTGATCCAGCACTGGACCCATTAGGAAACCGTTTCCATACGGTTGGTATACTTGTGTCGTTAGCAAGTGATCAGGTGTTGTCTCCTTTCATATGTCAAACTGGCCTGTCCTATCCAACCAATTCAGTGAATATTGTTCTACTGTTTACCCCTTGTAATACTTAAAGAAAATAAAAAGCTCAAATCTAGAGGTAAAAAAAACAAGAAGTTAACTCAAACCGCAAACCTCTGTGACTGAGTCAGCAGCTTTAGTGCTTCCTCTGACTACCTCACAAACAAGCCTTGCAGTGGTTCAGTCTTTAACGTAGAGCAGCAGGAGAATGTTAGTTTGCATTAACAGCAACTTAAAAAGAACGACAAAATCCATCACAGTTCTGAAACAGAGAGCATAGCAGATCAGAGATTGGTCTGTCTGCTGCCCACCGTCTCATTATTACACATTGAGCCAAGAAGTATACAGCAACAACACAAAACGGAGACGGTGATGGTTTGGCCCTGCGCCTTGAAGGACCACAGTGTCTCGGTTCAGGGCAGTTATCCCCTGCTGTGGGGACGTAAAGTATACAATCACAGCCATGACATGCTGCAGCATCAGCATGCTACACCAAGCAAGAGTTAGAGGCAACTCATCATATGCAGTAAACTTAAATACATACTAAATATCAGTAATCTAAAATTACACAGCACCGTAAACCCATAAAACCTCCAAACTCCCGGCTCAATGAGTTTATAGTCATCCAATCATTTATTAGATCTGTAGAACTGGCAATAAAAGGAAAACAATTACAAGCTGAAACCATATTTAGCCGGCTTCTAGAAATATCTTAGCCAGCACATTCATATGGCACATTTCAGAAGAGTTTTTATTTTCCAGTAACGCAAGAAGCGCAGAGATACTCACCAAGGCCTAGTAGGTTCACAGAGGGTTCTGAAGTCTTAGCGGGGCTGATTTTGGGAACTGGCCTGGACTCTTCACTCTTTATTTTAAAAAACAAACAAAAGAAATGAAGTAGTTAAAATAAATAAAGTAGGTAGGGCAAACTCAATATGGCACAATAGCAATGCTGACAAGCATGTTTATACAGCTCTACTCAGAAAGGAATGTGTGCGAGATACTTACTTTGGTGTAGGATGACACCTTGCTCCCTCTGTCTGGCTCCCTCTCTTTCTTACCATCTTTTGGCTGAAAAAAAAAAAAAAGAAACTTAAGATGAACAACAGAAAAACTGTTGCCAGTTTAAACCACTTGTCTGTAAAAGTGTGCACACTACTTTTAAAAGTATTTAGCTTCACATTATAAGAAAACCGATACATACACTGCTCCCATTGGTCACATTCTTGCTGTAGTATTTCTTCTTCTCATATTTATCCCTGATGAAGAATTCCACAGCTCTTAGGTCAGAGTTAAGAAAACAAGAGGTCAAAACCCAGTATATGGCTGAACAGTGTATGGTCAGTGGGCTTAATTCTGGCCAAATTGTTAACGGGATAATCAGTGGTGGTGTCTATAATGTGAATATAGATATTAAATGTTCATCTGTAGTGGTCCCAGTAATATGTGTTTGTTGTGTACTGAAGTAGTATATCAAATCACATGGACAAGATATGTTTGAGACAAAAAATCTATGACTGCTTTTCAATGTAATCATGTTATATTCAACAAGTTATTGTTCTGAATTACTCATCTCAAGTGTTATTGTGTAATTAATATTACTTTGTTTAAACAGATCAGACCTGGGTTTCACCCTATGACAAATATGAACCACAGCCTCAAATGTTGGTCTTGAGGAGCTGCAGCATTTATTCATGGCCAAACTGAAACCTTCACTTTTCCATGTTCTGCCATCAATGTTAATATCTCCGCCGGAAACTGAAAGTGAAATGCCGCCCGCTTTCTTTCGACGCCTATTTAAAACGACTGTGCTGTTTATGCAGCACACGCTGCGCCGCGGAGCTCTGCGGGTCAATTTGGCTAAAGACCCTCTGGTAATATATTATACACGATATAGAAAACATATTATAAATGATATAAAATAAAAATAATCAGATTCTGATAAACTGTTTTGATTTCCCTGCTGTTCTCTCACTCACACACACACACACACACACACACACACACACACACACACACACACACACACACACACACACACACACACACACACACACACACACACACACACACACACACACACACACACACACACACACACACACACACACACACACACACACACACACACACACACACACACACACACCCCTAAGTTAATTGATGAGTGATAGAGGAAGTAAGTGTCACCCTAATACATTTTGAAAGGGAAATGGCCAATGGGGAAACACCAACAGTGACTTTGTCACACTCACTCCAGCCAATAGCGGAACTTCATCACTCAGTGACAGAGCGACAGAGTTTCTAGGTCCTAGGGCTGGTCCAGCCAAAAACAGGCAGCAAAAATGAATAGCTTCAGTATATAAAGTACAACACATTTCAGTTAGTTTAGGTGTCTGCTGATAGTGAAGGATACTGGTCTGTTTGAGGTCTTCTGAAGCCTTCTGGAAGGTTGGCCTCATAAAGCCGCCTGGCATTGGTGTTACCCATATCCTGTATACTCTGGAAAAAAAGGAAGGACAGAGAGGTAACTAGAAAGCAGAAGCTGTTTATATATGCATGCTGAAATATTTCAAGGGGCACTCGATTTAATTTTACACATAATTTAAACAGTGGTATAATGTCTTCTTCTTTCTCATGTATGAGAAAATAACCCTGGTGATGACATCAGGGTTATCTTGGCTTGAGTTTAAAGAGGATTTAAAAGGATATGCCACCGTTTGTTGAAATAGGGCTTATCACAGTCAGTCTCCCCTAGCTGTAGATAGTTGGGCAAACGCATTTTTTGTGCATGCATTGTTTTAGTCTGGTGAAACACCGGCAGCACCGCCGCTAGTTAGCTTAGCGTAGTGAATGGAATCCTATGTTGCCGTTAGCATGTTGTGAGTAAAAGTGAGCCTACAAGAACACAAAAAACAACCTAATTACTTGCACTGAGAACAAAAAATTCATTGGCCCACCTATCTACAGCCAGGGTAGACAGTGATAAGAACTATTTCAACAAACGGTGGCATATTCCTTTAAATCTTTAATAGAAAGCCAAAAAGGAACTTTTGTATTAAAAAGAGCCAAGTCACATATATTGGAGATTTCCAACGAGTGTTTTCCATTTGTAATTATGACATGAATGTTTAAGTTAACAATAACATTAATTAATTTGCAAGTTGTAAACTGGTAATTATGGTAACTTCAAAATGACATAAATGTAGCATACTGACAGACCCTATAAATTAGCATTTAGGGAAGTGAAGGATCCTGTATGTTTACCCACACTGGGAGTGGGGACTAAACGTTTGGATCTCTGTGACTTCCGCTGCACAGAATATAACCATTCAGTTTTCAATCCATGTCTCGCAAGTCATCCAAGTTTATTGAGGTGCAGTGCTTAGTTATTGAGTGCACCCCTTTACAATGGGGGGAAAAATGCAATAATGTCACGAATCTGAGGCATTAAAACAGAAAGGCTGCCTTACAATAGAGGGCAGATATGCCCAGGTAAAAGGATGCTGAAATCAAACACCTGATGTCCCATACAACAAATATATTATCTGCAATTGTGTCTCACCAACATACTGATATAGTGTCCAGGTGATGAAAGCCATCTTCTTCTGTAATTGAACCAAAGTACACAAAGAACAAAACAGTACCTGGATTTGTTCTGCGGTCCATTGGTCCAGGTTGACTGATTTGACCCTGGATATGTGTACTCCAAGGTTCCTGTGGATGCCAGCACACCGGATGCAGATAAATACTCCCAGGTTCCAGGATGCCCATCTTGGACCTGACAAAGCAAAAAAACAAAAACAAGGTTGGGATCTGAATATGAACATGCACGATCTTGTAGTACTTTAAGTGCCAAACGCAAGCCCTGCATTCTTTACCAGTGACCTAACATGAACACGAGAGTCAAGTTCCGTGTGAAGAACCTGCTACAGTTTAAGTTATACGCTTGCAAAACCTCACAGAGGGGCTGAAGGCGGCGTTAAGGGAAATGCACTATGGGAGCTGTAGCTTGCTAGTAGTTAGCCACTTAGTTTAGCTTTAGGGGAAGATATGTCAGCTGACTAGCCTGAGAAGGCTACACACTAGCGAGTTAGCTTAGCTAAGCTAACCAAAGCATATGCTACATTATTAATTAGCGTTAGCAGCGAATTCTGAGTAAACATGGTAAATACATTTCTCGATAGTGTAAATGTCGCACCTTTTGCCTCGCAGTCGGCGCAGTACTTGTTGTCTTCCTCTCTCAGCATTTTGGATAGGATGGCCTGGTGCTGCTCATTGAGTTTCTGAGCCTTCTCTCTCTCCGAGCGGGTCGCCATAGTCACGGCTTTAGTCGGACTTCCTTAATGAAAAATAATTATACTTTAATCAGTCGTGAATCAAAATAAGTTTCTGATAAAAGACCATAATCAGAGAGAGATGAAAACCTCCGAGTGGGATATGAAAACACCCGGAACCGGAATCCACTCTCCGCCCACACGAATTCTAAAGCTGACGCGGCGGATGCACCGGATTGGACGACCGTTCTGACGTCATCTGACGCACAAAAAGGAATTTTTAAGTTTCACATTTTCAAAAAAAAAAAAAAAAAAAGTTGCATTATCTCTACTAAATGTTACCATCTACCATTACGATTTTTGACTGTAAAGATGCCTACTGGTTGTCACATCAATAATGAAGATAATCAATGAACACTGATAATATGTAAAAACTAAATTCCTGAACACCATATCTGCAGTTCCCAAATTTATTAACCAAGAAAATATATACAAACAAACAAATACACAAAATCTACATACATACACTACACCACTGAGGTATGTGAAGGCTCAGAAAGTCACAATTTAAGCACTTTGAACTTTAAATGAAACCTCATTTAAAGATTTATAAATACAATGCATTGTTCATAGCTGATTAAACCTGGCCATTGACAACAGCTATGCAAATAGGATGAAAGGAAATTAAGACTTTCAACCCTATTGAGTATTAAAATGATATTACATGAAATTGACAGTGCTTCGTTAGAAAAAAGGTCAAAATGTTTTTCTAATACATTTAAATACTTTCAAAACCTAAATTTAGGTGTTCCCAGACATTTTAAAAAGGACCCATGGTTATTTTGTACATACATATTAAAAAATTCTTAAGTGAAGCCTAACTGGGGAAAAAAAAATCATTTTATAAGGCACCCAAGAAAATTACAAGTTCATAGCTTTCTCATTCATAACGTTTTATCAGTTATTCTTCAAATCAGCTTACATATATATACATAATGATAGCACTATACAAGCAGCAGACTCAAATTAGAAACACTTGTAGATAAGTGGTGCTTGAGGTGCCTAATGCACCACTGCCTTAGCAAAAGGTTTCCAGGCGGATCTTGAAGTTATTCTCATGGTGCCTCACTGCAATGCCGTAGCGAAGCAGCAGCTCTACGTACGGTGGCCAGAATGTGTTGTCTATCGTCACGTAGGGGTCGTGTGGTGTATTCAGGACCTTGTTCATAAGCAGCTGTGGGCGTACAGCAGACAGAGGGAGACAGGGGTTAAGGCAGGATGACTGAGGTTAGGTAATGGTGTAAGGTGATACAACTTATAAAGTAAGAGAGACAGTTTAATAGATTTTGGTTTGTATGTCTATCTCTAATTAACAATACACTGGAAAGAAATGCCAAGAGAGAAATGATGACAAAGGTGGCACCCCACGCTTAAATACTGGATGCTTTTGTGCACATGGCATGTGCCATGGCAAACAGACTATTATAACAAAGTATTTTCAAAAAGGTTTGAGAATGAAACAATGACAATGATGTACACTGTGTGCAGAATTATTAGGCAAATGAGTATTTGGACCATATCATAATTTTTATGCATTTTTTCCAACTCCAAGCTATATAAACTTGAATGCTTATTGGAGTTAAGCATTTCAGGTGATTTGTGTTTGTGTAATGAGGGAGGGTGTGGCCTAAGGACATCAACACCCTATATCAAGGTGTGCATAATTATTAGGCAGCTTCTTCTCCTCAGGCAAAATGGGCAGAAGAAGAGATTTAACTGACTCCAAAAAGTCAAAAATTGTAAAGAGTCTTTCAGAGGGATGAAGCACTCTTGAAATTGATAAGATATTGGGGCGTGATCACAGAACTATCAAACGTTTTGTAGCAAATACTCAAAAGAGTCGCAAGAAACGTGTTGAGAAAAAAACCTGCAAATTAACTGCCAAAGATTTGAGGAGAATCAAACGGGAAGCTACCAGGAACCCATTATCCTCCAGTGCTGTCATATTCCAGAACTGCAACCTACCTGGAGTGCCCAGAAGTACAAGGTGTTCAGTGCTCAGAGAAATGGCCAAGGTAAGGAAGGCTGAAATCCGACCACCACTGAACAAGAAATGTAAGTTGAAACGTCAAGACTGGGCGAGGAAATATCTGAAGACAGATTTTTCAAAGGTTTTATGGACTGATGAGATGAGCGTGACTCTTGACGGACCAGATGGATGGGCCCGTGGCTGGATCAGTAATGGGCACAGAGCTCCACTGCGACTCAGACGACATCAAGGTGGAGATGGGGTGATGGTATGGGCTGGCATTATTAAAGATGAGCTCGTTGGACCTTTTCGGGTTGAAAATTGAGTCAAAATGAACTCCCAAACCTACTGCCAGTTTTTAGATGGTACATTCTTCAAGCAGTGGTACAGGAAAAAGTCTGCATCTTTCAAGAAGACCATGATTTTTTTATACAAGACAATGCTCCATCACATGCATTGAAGTGCTCCACTGCGTGGCTAGCCAGTAAAGGCCTCAAAGATGACAGAATAATAACATGGCCCCATTCCTCACCTGATCTAAACCCTATTGAGAACTTATGGGCCCTTCTTAAACGGAAGATTTACGCTGAAGGAAAACCGTACAGCTCTCTGAACAGTGTATGGGAGGCTGTGGTGGCTGCAGCACAAAAAGTTGATGATCAACAGATCAAGAAACTGACAGACTCCGTGAATGGAAGACTTATAACTGTTATTGAAAAGAAGGGTGGCTATATTGGTCACTGATTTGTTTTTTTCAGAAATGTTTAAATTGAGTTGTTTGTTGATTATTCTCACTTTAACAGATGAAAATAAACAAGTGAGATGGTAACCTTTTCATTTAGCTGCATAATAATTCTGCACACAGAGTTGCCTAATAATTCTGCACACATAGATTTTCTCATTAGAAAGCCCAAATCTCACACGACAGGGGTGTAGAAATAAATTGCACTTGGAAACTGTAGGGGCGCCAAATTGCAAAAAATGACTGTCACGCAATTTTGCTTCAAGTCTCCACATCTAACTTTACACATTACATGAATGCAAATCTTTGGATTATTATTTTTGATTTCAGATATTGACCGCTTTCACTTAAAAGCAAGGAAAAAAAAAACTGGTTACGTAGTGCATCAAAACCCACCTCAAGAATTTCATTAAGTGATATCAAGTCTTCATCTAACTCCTGGGTAATGTTCTGAAAATGAAAAAAAAAACAAAAGAAGGTTAGCTGCACTGGAGTGGTAAAAGAACAGGTTTTGCATGTAAACAGGCTGCAAAAGCAAAGAAAAAATCATCCAACACAGAACAGGCCACTGCACCTTCTTCTTCTTCTTGTTTGTACTGGGTTCATTCTGATGAGGGCAAGGGACGTGCTTCTCCAGAATGTCCCCTAGACACTCCATCAACCTTTCCTGGTAGACCTTCATTTTCTGGATTTTCGCCTTGGTGTCATGCAATACACTGTGGAATATAAACACACACACAGCTGCCTTATTTTTACCCCTTGCCATGTTACTCTTCACATGCTTTGCTGCCCTCCAGTGGAGATGCACCTCAAAACCTAAACTCCTCTGGTTTAGTGTGCCTTTGCCATGACACTCACCTGTGCCCTGGTAATTTGCCCTTCTCCATTTGAAGTCGATCGACATGGTCATTGGCAGCTATGAGCGCCTGTTTCTTCTCCTCCAACCACTTCTGCTCACTAGAAGAAAAGAAAAAAAGACTTTCAAAACAATACACAGAGCAAAACAAATGAAAAAAAGTATATTCTATTCACTTCTGAAAAGCATTTTATATGCTCTGAGGAAAGACAGTAAGTCTGCATACGCACAGTTCTTTAGTTTCTCTCAGTTTGTCTCTCTTTGCTTCGTGACAAGAAACAACCATCTCAAGTTCAGAGCACAGCTTAAGCATCTGTGGAAAACAAAGTGGGAAAATGGATTGCATAACTGAAGCAATGCATATAAATAAGGAAATTTCAATAAGACACATTCTGAAATGTTGCATTTGACACACAGACATACCTCCTCTTTTCCAGCTTTAAGCAAAACTTCTGAATTTGATGCCAGCACTGGATGGACCAAAATAAATATATACATAAGTGTGTTTCTAAAATGCAAATTTTGTAATATCAAACATTAGATACAGCAGACATAACCATTTCCATTTGATTTGAAGGACTGGAATCACAATTTGATAAAGTCACAAAGTCTGAAATGAAATCTTGATTTAAACAGTAATGATTGTCGCACCAGTTTCACACATTAAACTGTAACTGTGGCATAAAACTGTTATACTGATTTGTGGTATTCATACTTCAGATACTTTTATTACATTATGGTTACAGCTTCTATCACAGTGTGAGTAGAGGACTTACATTTTGGCTCCACTGTCAGCCACTGCTTTAGTTCAGCTTCTGTTGCCATCAGTCGATTCACTGCCTTTTATGGCGAAGAAAAGGCATAACACATATATAGTTATTGAGTTAAGTTATTGCCATACACAAATGGTACACCTTATGAATGAAAAACAAATTAGGTCACAATATTTTATAAAATGTGACCAGAAAAAATGCTTTTGTGTTAGCTGATTGTAGGGCTGGGCAATATATCAATATTATATCAATATCGTGATATGAGACTAAATATCGTCTTAGATTTTGGATATCGTAATATTGTGATATGACACACGTGTTGTCTTTTCCTGGTTTTAAAGTCTGCATTACAGTAAAGTGATGTACTTTTCTGAACTTACCAGACTGTTCTAGCTGTTCTATTATTTGCATTTTCCCCATTTAGACATTATGTCCACATTACTGATGATTATTTATCTAAAATCTAAGCGTGAAGATTAGGGCTGCCACCTCTTAGTCAATTAGTCGACTAATCGGTCGTTTTGGTCTTAGTCGACTAAGATTTCTTTAGTCGATTAGTCATTTTTTATGCTTATTCATGCTTAATTACTTATTTCAGGAAACTTCTGAGCACATTTATGGTAAACACAAGATTTAAAGTGGCGCTTTTGCAGGATTAATTGTGGAGAAACTCAGTTTTACAGATGGTTAATTAACTACATTTATATTGTACTTTTCTAGTCTGAACCACCTCTCAAAGTGCACAGCTCTGTCAATTAAATCAACTAATCGATTAGTCGACAAAATCCTATAAGTGTTAGTCGACTAAGAATTTCTTTAGTCGAGGACAGCCCTAGTGAAGATATTTTGTTAATACCTATAGGAATGCATTTGACTGAAAAGCATTGAGTGTCATGCAAGAACACTAGATGAAACAACCTTGAAATGCTACATTAGTTAACATTTATAAACACACTTCTGGCTTGTTATTGCCATCTGAGGGATGGCTCTGTGACAGCTATCCCTCATTTGGTTTTATGGAGTTTTACCTTAATGCTAGAGGGTTTAAAGCTACAATTGATGAGCTTGTTATGGCTGTCCAAACTAACTGACTGTTGATACATCAGATAAATAGGTAATTTTGCTTGCCTCTGTAAAGACATTTGATGTACATTAAGTTTATAATAAAGGGCTTAATGAATATGAAGTTTGGGAAATAATGTTAGTGATTTACAACTTTGGAAGTGGAAAGTGGCTCTTCCTGGCAATTTATTTCAAATCATTTTGTTTGAATGTTTTTTGTTTTTTTTTAAATAGTGTAACCATGATACCTCAAAAACTGTAAACAAAAAAAAAAATACTTTTCGAGACACACTTTTAAGCTTTTTCCATGTTGTATTAGTAACATTGGAAATATATTGCACACAAACTTAAAAGTACCTAGGGCTGGGCGATATGGAGAAAATCAAATATCACGATATTTTTGACCAAATACCTCAATATCGATACCGCAACGATATTTTTGTGTTGACTATTGGTGCTTTCACAAAATATTTGCACAATGAGATTTTTGATAAATAATCACCAGAAATGTGGATATAATGACCAAGTGGGTAAAGGTAAATAATAGAACAGTTACAACAGCCTGGTAAGTTCAGAAAATAGCATCACTTTACTGTAATGCAGCTTCTAAAACCAGGAAAAGACAATATCTAGTCTCATATCCCGATATAGATATAATATCGATATATTGCCCAGCTCTACTTGGAATGAACATACAAAATCACCTCACCTGATCTTGAGGATTCTCGCAGAAATCAAAGAGTATAATCTCATTCTGAAGCTGCAACACAGAGAGACAAAAGCTTGCAGTTTGTACTTTGTCTACACATCCAATACATGGTTAGAAAGGACAGCCTGGCTCGTCAGTTTAAAACATGTAGCTAGAGGAGTTCACCTTTTCCAGCTGAGCAAACTGATCCTCACACTGGTCCATCAGCTCACTCTGAGCGGCCTCTGACAGCTCTGCTGCTGCCTGGCCGCCTTCAGCCTCAAGACGGAAACATAAAAGGACAAAAAGGTGTCAATTTGGATGGATGTATTTGAATACTGAGTACACACTGCGCACAGTGCAGGGGTCATCATATCTTATCATCTGTCGGGAAGTTGTTGCTCGTGATGCATTAACGAAAAAAGTTGAATTGCTAGCTTAGCTAGTTTACGTTAACCGCCGATATTCTCTGTAATGAATATGAAAATATCGAACTTTACATTACTGCGTAGACATTTGCACTACACGGATTAGTTAAAGGACATGCAGTCTTACCATCATTTGTAAATTTCACAGTTTTCGGACAACAACGCATGTGATGTCAAAACAACAGACGCTCCTTTTTTCAAAATACCGCCAACACTGATGACGTAACGTCTGCGACAGAGGGGAGTGCTGAGGAGCGCTGACGCTGCGCAGGATTGCGCAGGATTGCGCATGGTCTTTGAAACTGGGACCGCAGTAATGTAGATTAGTTGTTTTCAATGGAAAAGAGTAGGCCTATGTGAGAGAAAACTGCTGTTTGTGGTGATCAATCTGAAAATGCAGTCAACATGAAGCATCTTCAAAGAGACACAGAAACCCTGCAGTAGTTACAGTAAGACACAATTATGTTTTCTCACTTTACTATTTCCAACAATGCCAAGCATAATTGTAGGTGGTTTGAAGAATGAAAGTAAAATAAATGCAGAGACAAAATGTAGGCTATTAAAGTATAATTTGAAGGTACTTACTACAGGCTACTTGAGGGTTTTCCTTTTCAGCTACTTCTACTGCACTATTTCAGAGGGTGATATTGCACTTTTTACTACACTGCATTTATTTGACAGCTATAGTTACCTTAAAACTCAAGATTTTACATTACATTACATATTACATTACATGTCATTTAGCTGACGCTTTTATCCAAAGCGACTTCCAATTAAGTGCTTTCAACCCTGAAGGTGCAAACTCCAGACAACAAGTAGTAAGTGCAAGTACATTAGCTTTAAATAAGCAAAACTACAAAAAGCCATATGAAAGTGCAGCTTTTTTTTATGTTTATCTGAGGTGTAGTTGGAAGAGATGTGTTTTTAGCCTTTGGCGGAAGATGTGTAGGCTTTCGGCCATGCTGATGTCAATAGGGAGCTGATTCCACCATTTAGGATCCAGGACAGCAAACAATACATACATACTTTTACATACTCTGTATTTTACTTTTGATACTTTTGATTGATTACTACATTTTGGTAAGAACACTTCCACACTTTCACTTAAGTAAGTTTTTAAATTCCAGACTTTTACTAAAAAGGTTTTGACTAAAAAAAAAATCCGTACTTTCACTACTGTTAAATTAAATTTCTAAGGCTAGAACTTAATTGAAATATGCTGTTATTTCCCCCGCCCCCTTTTTATTACACCCAGCATATAAAGCAGTGTGGATGTGTTCAGTAGATGTTACAGGAAGCTTGTGAGGGTCCAGTAAGGGTGCAGGAGGTGTCACTATGAGTCAAATGTGTTGGTCAGTATGCAGTATTGTAGGACGGAAACGTACACCAGATAACTATTATCCTGAACATAGTATTACTGGCTCATAAGTCTAATATTTATAATTTTATTGAGAGAGATAGAGAACACACTGTCAGACTTATGCTACACTATAGCTATACAAACCAAGTTTTTACCCAATTTTTATCCAAATTAACTCAATTACCAAGATTCACGTAAAAATAACAACTGTGAAAGGTTGAAGAAAACCAGTGAACCTGCCTCCTTTTTTCTATTTAGATGTTATCTGTCTTTTTCAATAAGCACCACCATTACCATTACATTCAATTGCTAAATAGCCTATCTTATCACATGAATTAGTTTTGTTTTGCAGTGATTTGCTTTCCTTTCATTATAGTATGTGCAAACCGCTTTTGTATAACATTACATTTCCTTTTAGCAAATTTGCAGTTTAAT